>NW_027187344.1:11309983-11420148 GCF_028583685.1 Petaurus breviceps papuanus
AAAAAAAAAAAAAAAAAGCTTGCCTCTAACTACCCTCTCCCCCAATGTGCCCTCCCCTCTATCCTCCCCCCTCCTATCCCCTACCTCCCTACTGTCCTGTAGGGTAAGATTCCCAATTGAGTGTGTATGTTATTCCCTCAGGCCAAATTCAATGAGAATCAGGTTGTCCCATTCCCTTTTACCTTCCTGCTCTTCCCCTCCCTTGTAACAGTTTTCTCTTAAATGTTTGTGACTTATAAAAACTTAAACTCTCCCCATCAAAGTGCTTTGCACAAAAACGTTTGATTAAGGAATGAATGAAGAATATTCACAAAACAACATCCTGGGTCTCAATTTCCATCTCTATAAAATGAAGGAATTCAATCTGAACTCTGAGGTTGCTTCCATCCTCAACATTGTCCAATTTCATGATTTAGCAAATTAGATGTCCTGACAGTGCCCCGCTCCTTCCTAGGTCCTGAAGTGTCCGATCAAACAATTCTCCTTCCGGGACCCCACTTGCCAGTCACAAGAGATAGCTAACCAGCTGGTCTTAAGCAGTACCTTCTATGGATGCGGTATGAATGTGAAGAAAGGTGTCATTTTGAACAATGAGGTGAGTTGAGGCTTGAGCCTCAGGGAACCAATCACCCCATCCTAGAGCAATGGATCTGCCATTTCTGCCAAAGCTGCCAATTCCAGGCTGTTCTAGTTCTTGAGGGCTTTTAACTGGCCTTCAAGTTACCTCTTCAAGACTCGAGAGTTCCCTTACATTTTGGAATTCCTAGACTGGATGAGTGACTGTCCCTGGCTTTCCACTAACTCACTCTATGACCATGGTTGGGTAGTTAACTGGCCCTACCTCACCAGCTCTCAGTTTTTCTTTCTGTAAAATGAAGGAATTGAATTAGACTCTCTTCAAGCTCCTGGTCAAATCTGACATTCTGTGTTCTAGTTCTTGATTTCTGTTCCCCTAGGTGGCTGTAACCTTGACCTCCAGCTCTGCTCCAATTCAGGTAAGCAGGAACTCTCTTCCCTTTCCTCCTTCCCGCACTAGATTCCTATGTTTTAATCCATATTCTCTGGCCTAAAACTTGGCATTCCTCAGTTCCCTCACTGACTGCCAAAGATGGGGGGAAGGGGAGGGGGGTATGACTGACCTCTCCTGCCCAGCAGTACATACTGAGTCAGCAGAGTCTGGTATAACTGTGTTCTGGGGTAGGTGGGGGTTCCTTGTCTCTAACTTGTGTAACCATGGTCATATCATTTCTTAGGATATTTCCATGTCTGTAGAAAAAGATAATTCATTTACACAATGGTCCATTACATTTCTTGGCATAGGGTGGAACAACCCCAACTAAGACATAAAACACCCTCCTAACCAATGTTTCCATCACCTTGAATGAATTTGTCACACATGGGATCTCTCTGATCTCCCTCCTGGACTAACTGAGAACCATGTGCCTGCCTCCCTATTCTTTACAGATAGAGGTTAACTGTCTTAACACCAGTGCCTTCTCTGTCCGCATGGAAGCCTACAACAGCCAGCAATTCCTTCGAACCTCCAACACCATTGAGCTGGGCCAGCGGGTCTATGTGCAGGTACCAGTCTTCCTGCCTCCACCACCCCTGTCTAAGTCCTCAGGAGTGCCACTCACCCAAGAGACAGAATGAAAGGGGAAAGTCCCAGGGTCCACATCCCAGTCATTGTCCTGCCCCCCCCCCCAGGCTGGTCTTGGACCAAGGGCTCCTCCCTTCTTGTTCTGAGTCATTCTTTCCACAGGTGACAGTGACCCCATCAATTGAAGAGCTCTCTGTGTACCTGGAAAGCTGCTCCCTGGACCTGGGGCCAGAGGCTGATCCTGTGGAACTAATCCATGATCAGATGGTCAGGAGTCCTCGAGTGAAACTCTTAATAGCCGACTCCAACCCGATGCAATTCAGTTTCCTTCTCCGGGGTCACATGGTGCCCACACCAATGGCCGCCACATTTACCTGTAATGTAGGACTGGTCCTCCAGGACAAGCACGAGGTAAGATGGAGGCTCTGGGGTCCTCTGGGAAATTCAGTTCAGCAAATATACATTAGGAAGTGTAAAAAAAAAAAAAAGAGATCTTGTGGTAGCTGTTATTTGGCTAGCTGTAGTCAGCACCTAGCAATACAGTGAACACCATGTATAGTGTTTAGAGATAGCCCGTGGCACATTTGATAGTGCTGGATTTCAGGAAAACCTGAATTCAAATCCTCCTTCAAATGCTTTCCAGTTATGTGACTCTGAGCAAGCCTCTTAACTGATCTCAGCCTTCCTCTGTAAAATAGGGATAATAGTAACACTTACCCCACAGGGTTGTTGTGAGCATCAAATGAGATAAAATACATAACATGCATTGCAAACCCTAATTGTCGTTTCAATCATGTCTGACTCTCCATGACCCCATTTAGGATTTTCTTGACAGAGATACTAGAGTGGTAGCATTTCTTTCTCCAGCTCATTTTACAGAAAAGAAAATGAAGCAGAGTTAAGTGACTTGACCAGGGTCTCTCAGCTAGGAAGTGTCTGTGGCCAGATTTAAACTCAGGAAGAAGAGAAATGCTACATAAAATGCTAGCAATATTATTTATTATCCAACATCAACACAGACAGCTATATTTCACAATATCACATGATAACTGCTTTAAGTTTCAAAGCTGTAGAAACTTACTATGTGCCAGATGCCATGGGGGTAGAAAAGTATGTAAGACATAGTCCCTTCCCTCTAGGAGTCTGCCATCTAATTGGAGAGATAGAATACACACAAAGGTGACTAATGTAAACACAAGGCTGGATGGGGAAATTGTGAGTTTTGTGGTATGTCCAGCAACTGCTCTGGAGGTTAGGGGATATTGCTGTGAACCAGGGTTCTTCCTCAATAGAGCAGAGGAGAATCCTGGAAAGAAGCAGAAGAAGGAGATCTGAGAGGGAGGGAGGGAAGAGAGAGAGAGAGAGACAAAGAGAGAGAGACAGAGAAAGAGAGAGAGACAGAAAGAGAGACAGAGAGAGACAGAGAGACAGAGAGAGACAGAGACAGAGAGAGACAGAGAAAGAGACACAGAGAGACAGAGACAGAGAGATACAGAGAGACACAAAGAGAGAGAGAGAGAGAGAGAGAGAGAGACAGCCACCCCATATGTCCACGTCTTTCAGAGGTGGCATGAATTGAAACTTGAAGAATGGGGTAGTGTTGAGCTGTGTGGAGGGAAGTGAGGGGGCTAGCTAAGATACCAAGCTACAAATGCTATCCTTTCTTCCCACACCCTAGACCAAGACTATTGTTAAGACCTCTATGAAGTT
Organism: Petaurus breviceps papuanus; assembly: GCF_028583685.1. Lineage (NCBI taxonomy): Eukaryota > Metazoa > Chordata > Mammalia > Diprotodontia > Petauridae > Petaurus > Petaurus breviceps. The sequence goes on from NW_027187344.1 coordinate 11,313,294, forward strand.
AAACATCAGCAGTCCCATACCAACAAGTGAGTAAAATTTTGGCTTCTTCTCCATCCCTCATCCCTCCAGGAATTAAGAGAGGGGTAGAGGGTTTCTGAGGCTGAGATCTGGGCTCCCTCAACTGGAAATCCAGACCGGTAGCATGTGGGGAAGGTGACATTGGCCCAGGACTGTGTCTGGGAGCTGTGGGGCTCATGAAAGAACAGAAGGGAGGAGAAACTCAAAGATAAGCCCTGAGAAGAGAAGCTGGAGTGGAGCCTAAGTGCCCCAGGCCCATCAGATTGAAGAAGACCAGAGAACTAATCATAACATGTCAGGGCTGGAGGCAAGCTCAGATCATCTATCTTGCCCTGTGTTTTTACTTGTTAGTGTTGCTAAGCAGGGAAAATATCTCTTCCCTTGAGATGGTCACAGCCTTGCCTTTTGGTTTTACCTCTGAGCTATTCTGTATAGGAGACTCTCCTGGGAACAGGGCAGAAGGGGATGGAAGGACCAGTTGGACTGGCAAGTAACTCTTCTTGGCCTGGTTGGCTTCCTACAGAAGAGGGCTCCAGAGAGTCGTTGCTACCCTGGGGAGTGTGGCTCGGTTTCCTTCCTTTCTGGAACGTGCCTGGGACACATCTCTCCCCTTCCTAGTAGCCCCCAGAATGGATGACTCTCCCCCCTTCCTTCCCCCATGACTTCCGGGCTCTGTTTGCTTACCTCCCTAAAGACCCCTGTCCCCAGTGAGCAGGAAGAGTCGCTGACCCTGGGGTCAGTGCTGATCCTCCCCCTCTCCCTCCTCCCCTCCCCTTTAAGTCCAGAGCCAACATTCCCTAGAAAGGACCCAGGTGTCCAGGAAAGAGAGGAGGGGCCTTTGCTATCTTAAGGGCTTTTGCTTCTTCAGAAGAGCTAGGAGACTTGGTCACACTTTTTAGAGAGCTCCCCAAGCACTGTTGGGGAGAAAGGTTGGTTCCCAGTTTTAAGAAAAATAGAGAGAAAGAAACCAGAAGTGCCACAAAATGTGAAAATCACAATAGAGCTCTATGGTTAAACTTTGGGTGAATATTCAGCAAACTTGGTCAGGGAGGAACAACTTCCACCATAGGGACTGAGCATAACCCAAGGACAGCTGATGACTACATTAGGTGGGCCCTGGCAAGACAACCACAAAACCTGACCTTGTGGAGTGTCAACTTCTTATGGTTAACCTCGGATACATCACACACATACCCCAACTTCCCAGTGCCCATGATGTTAAGACTGAGGGAATAGGTTCTCCTTATGGAAAATGATGGGGGGCCCAGAACTAGAATATGATGTCAGAAAAAAATTATCACTGACATGAAAAACCCTCAGGGATCAGGTCTAGACAATGTCCAGAGACATTGTTCCTTGAAGGAAACAAGGCCTGTGGATATCTGGCTATAAAGGAGGCACACAAAAGGCCTGGATTGTTTAAAGGATCAGAGGCAAGAAGGCGAGACTTAAGGATCTTTGGGGACCTGTTATTGATCACTCCCAGTGACTCAAAACCTGACAGACCGAGACACCATTGGTGAAAAACTGTTAGGGCAGGAGAGTTAAGACAGGTTGGCGCTGTCTAGACACCAGGAAATGCCCAGCCTGGGATACTGATGGTCACCACTCTGGGCAATGGGGTTGGGTCTGACCTGCCCAAGGCTTTGTTTGGGATTCAGAAGGACCTGAAGGGTTAATGAGACATTGGAGGTCCTGCAGAATGGCATGGAACCTCCTTTTGACCTGCCACTTCTTATGCCCTGCTATCCTAAGGCCTAGGCATGCCTGCTGTCCTGGGAATCACATTTGGAGCCTTCATCATTGGAGCCCTGCTCACTGCTGCCCTCTGGTACATCTACTCCCATACCCGTGAGTACCCTTCTCCCTCTTGGCCAGCATCCCCTCCCTTTCCCAAAAGAGATGGGTGAGCCCTAGGTCTTCAAACTAGGTATTTAGAACCCAAGCTTTGCTAGGAATCCTAATGTTCAAGTTTTCTCCTCCTTCTGGCTAATCAGGGAGCTCCCTAAGGGAGGGTGGGGGATCAGTTATCTCACTCTCCCATGGAGACCAGTCCAGGGGTTATTAGGATGGGAGGGGGAGGCTGGGAGAGAAGTCAGTAGGCTTGGAACTCATTGCAAGAGGTGGGGTGGCTTATCACCACTCTAACCATTGACCTCCACCCAGGTCCTCCAGGCAAGAGGCAGCCAGTGATGGCCACAGCACCAGCCTCCGAGAGCAGCAGCACCAACCACAGCATTGGCAGCACTCAGAGCACGCCCTGCTCTACCAGCAGCATGGCATAGCCCACCCTGACTCACCCCCACTGGCCCAGACTGTACCATCTTCAGCCTGAGAAGGCTCACTTGGCACCCTCTGCCTGGACCACGTCTTCAGATTCCAGGAACCGTGCCTGTCTTTTTCTGTACTCTGGACTTTAGAAGAGTCAGCCTGGGCCCAGCCTCTTTGGACCAAAGATGGTTGATGGGTGTGGGGATGGAGGTTAGGGACAGGGTGTCATCAGGAGCCTGACACCTTCAGAGACAAACCACAAACGGCCTACACACACCCAAGGGCAGAAATGGGTGTTGGCAGTGCCTTCAGGAGAAACTGGCACAGCTGATAAGGAGGAGCCTGGGCCCCAGACTCTTACACTTTCGGTGAATGGTTGTGTCCACCCAAACCCCAGCCCTAAAGACAATCCTTTCCCAGAGCTCGATGAGTCACAGCTTCAGGTCATGGACAGAACCTCTCTCTCCTCCTCTAACTCAAGAGGGGACCCATCTCAAAGCACCTTGAGTTCATCATTGGGAATCCAGGTTCCAACAGACGACCTCTCAACTGGTCATGGAGTTTGGAGGATGAGAGGCATACTTCCTGAGCTATATATATGCCTCACAGTATTTGTTATTGGTTATTGTATAAATGTATGTTATTTTAATATTGGTCCAGAGTTTTCTGAGCTCTGGAGTTTGCAGATAGAAGGGAATGAGTGAAATTTTATACCCAGAAATCAGCCTGCCTACTTCACAATGGCCCCTGGAGTGTTTAAGGGATTGGGAGGGGGGGGGGGGGGGGGAGAGAAGATCTGAGCTGAATTCTCACTTTCCAGTGGGTCATTCACCCAACTGATCCTGTAGCTATGTGGCATAGGCTTGGGCCTGTTCTCCTTTCTTCCCCATTTGGATTTGTCCCGAGGCATTCCCTAGCCTACAGCTCTCCCCTCCCTCCCCAACATGTTCCCTCTGCCACCAGCCAAGGCCTTAAGCACCACCACCTCCCCCTCCCCAGGCTGCTGCAGCCACAAGACAATTCACCCATGGGCCCCAGCACCCACCTGCCCCAGGCCCTGCAGGAGGAACACAGCTCAGGAGTGGGGGCTGCACCCCAGGCTAGCCAAAGGGACTTCTGGCCAGCAGTGGTCTCCATTCTAAATATGCCAGCAAGAAAAACGACCTTGGGACCAGTCTTTGCTGCTCGAAATCTTGGCTGGAAAGGCCACAGGTGATGTGATGGAGACGCAGGATAATGGGTGAGCTTCCCCTCAGGCCAAGGGATGATTGAATCCCCAAGCCATGTGACCCCACCCTCTGCTGTCACTGTGGCCATGCCACAGTGGAAGATAACTTACAGGAAGGCAACAGCTTTCAGCTGCGTGCATACATACAGAGCCCTAAATCACCCTCCTCACTTGAAAGATGTGGCCACTTTACCCTTATGAATCCCTTCGCTCCCAGCAACCTAGGGAAGGTCAGCACCATCATCTCCCCTCCTCAGTGGGGAAGACTGAACAAAGTCTAGTGGCTTGTCTCATACATGGCTTGTAACGTGGTGGAACCAGAATTTGAACCCATGCTCTTCTCACTCCACATCATAACTGCAGTTAGCATTTATCCAGCGCTTTAAACGTTTGCAGAGAAATTTACAAATGGTGTCTCATTTGATCTCATCAGGAACCTGGGAGGTGGGTGCTCTTACTCTCACTTTACAGAAATGAGACAAGCAGGGAGATCAAGTGTCTTGCCCAGAGTCGATCAGCTATCATAAAGTGCCTGAAGGAGGATCTGAACTCAGGTCTTCTCAATTCCACCTCCAGCATTCTTTCCACTCAACCACCTAGCTGCCTGGAAAGAATATCCAGTGTTTTTTCTCCAAGAGTAAAGGGTAGGGGAGGTAAAGTTGAACTGCTCCCAGACTTCCAAGAGTATTTCTTCACAAGGATACCAGGACCCAGTTAGATCTTTCACCCAGAACTCAGTAAAATTCTGGAGCATATTTGATTTAAATTGGACTGCACATTCTGGTTCCCTTGTGTCCAGGGTGGACCAGAAAGGAAGCTGGCTTGGGGGATAGAGGAATGTGGGGAGCTGGAAAGGAATGTATTGTGTGTATCTGGTCTCAGCATTTTCTAGAGGGGCAACTGAGGTCTCAAGTGGGGAAGTGAGTTATCCAAAGGGAACACAGCTCATTAGAACTGGGATTCAAAATCCAGGCTTTCCCTAAGCTACATTACATGGATCTCAACCTTTTTGTTTGTGCGGTCAGAGAAGCTTGAGGCATTAAGTCTCTTGGGAAAAAAACGTTTTTTAATTAAAAAAGCTTTAACTCACTACCATCTTGTATTTCATGACTCCGCTCCACCCCCTTCTTAGGACCAAACCCCACCCAGGGTCAGGGCCCTCTGTTTTCCCAGAACCCTCTGGGAGGAGGAAATCTATCAAGCAGCAGGGCCCTGGGCCTCCAGCCAGCCTGCTCACACAATGCACTGGGCCCAGGCCAGGAAGGCCTCCGGCTCCACAGCTTCCGGGCTCCCGAGGACACCCAGGCGGGGGTTGGGGGTGTCAGAGTCTGGGTGCTCTCTAGGGCAGCACTGAGGGGTGGGGGAAGGGTTTTAACAGCAGCAGTGGAAGGGGGTACGCCTCCTCCCAATTTCCAGTGACAGGATAACTGAGGCACAGAGTGGGTTGCCTCAAGGGGACTTGCACAAGTCAGCACAGTTTGTTGGTAGAAGGATGAGTTGGCCTGAGACCCAGGAATCCTGATCCAGTCTTACTCTGGTGAGATGAGCTGTGCCCATTTGAGACTCGAGAAAGAGCTCGGGGCTCAGCCTGGCCACCCCTGACCTCCCAGAAAGAGGAATCCAACACACACACAGCTCCCTTCTAAGGGAGGTAACCCAAGAGGAGGCCTTCTTTCACCCCACTCTCACCTCCCCACTCCACAAGCATCTTCTTCAAAGCAGGATGCCTGAAGGGCACAGAAAGTTCAGAAGCAGAAGGAAAAAGGCACCTGTTGGATATGGAGGAGTTTGGGGAAGATGGGGGAAGAGAAGAGGAATGGAAATGAAAAGGCCACAGGCAGAGGGAACTGTTCCCTCCAGGAATGAGCTCCAGTCCCATTACTGTGACAGTGTGGGATCGAGAAGCCTTAAGACACCACCCACCAGGTGAAGACTGCCAGTGACCAGAACCTGGATGGAGGAGGCTTCCTTGAGGAGGACAGCCCCACTGCTGGCTACAGGGTGGGAGTGAAGCCCCCAGGGAGGGCTGGGGGGCTGAAAATGGGGGTCCCGGCCCTGGCTGATCCATTGCAGGGCATGGGAGATGCAGCTGAAGACAAGGGAGTTAGCATTGAGAGGCCGGGGAGCTGGGGGAACCAGGAGAAGAGGCCCATGCAGGGGTCCACTGCTGGGTTCTGGGGCCTGGGCCAACCAGGGGTCCACGCCTGTCTTCTCTTCTGCCAGCCGGTTCCACTGTTTCTGGTTTTCCAGACATCGTGTCAGCATGTGGTCCAAGGTGACTGTAAAGTTCTGCTGGTCTAAGGGATGAGGGAGACAGGACAGTAGGATGAGACTTCATCACCACCACAGCCAGGGGGAATAGGACAAAATGTACAGACGGGGAGAAGGCTGAGGGTCACAGGGGAAAGGTCATCCAAGTTCAACTGAGGCAGCACAGTACAACAAAAAGAGTCCTGGACTAGGGATCAAAACATTTGGGTTCTAGGCCTGGCTCTGGCACTAAACTGGCTGTGACCTTGGGTAAACCCCTGGATTTCAATTCCCACATGTAGCATGAGATGAGTGGAACTGGACGGTGTCTCTAGCCCCTTCCTGTTTTTCTCACACCCTTGACTGTTAAGAATGAAAGAGGGAGAAGCCCCTCTTTAGATGCCCCAGACTGCCCTCCTCTTTCCCTGGCTGGAGTTTGGGATGATGAGCCCACTCTTGGGGGATGGGCTTTTTACAAATGAAAGGGGAGGGGGCACAGGGGATAAGAAGAACACTCCTCTCTCCAGTCTTTGCATTTCAGTCGCCCTCAGAGGCACTGACTGCAGGTCCAGCACAGAACAGTGCTGTCCAGAGGGTAGATGGGATTCCTGGGGCGGGGCTGAGTGTAAAGCTACTCCAGCTGGATTTGGTGGGGGCACATGACCATCTCAGAGGGCTCCTGTGGAACTAGGGCCATCCCCATCCCCACCCCCCAACCCTCGCCCCGCTCTCACCTGCATTCCCCACAGGGGACACTTCAGTCAGGTTGGGGCAGAAGACAGCATAGTCAAACTGGCATGGCTGAAAGATCCATGGGAAGGAAGAGTGCTATCAGGCAGAGGAATAGTGCCTGTGCCACCCAGAGCCCCCAGCCTAAAACTTAGGAATCAGAGACCTGGGTTCTGAGTGAGGCTCTGCTGCTGACTAGCTGTGTGACCTTGGGCAAGTCTGCTCCTCTCTCCTGGCTTCAGCTTCCCCAGTTAGGCCATGTGAGAACTGGATGAAAGGGCAAACCCTGATGGTCTCCTTACAGTGGTAATGTTCTGGGGTTCTGAGAGGCAGGCTCCCAGCTTGGGAAACGGCCCCACCTGGTGGGCCATGAGAAAACTGCAGAGCCTCCAGCATTGGGGCTCCAAGCAGCCCCCTGCCAGCCCCTTCAGAGGGGACCTTACCTGCAGCAGTTTGAGCAGAGCCGCTGTGTCCCGTTCTCCAGTGGCATTGAAGAGCAAAACCCGAACCGCGGGGCCACTGTGGGTAAGAAATCCAATTCAACTGCATCCACTGACCATCCATTAAAGCCCCTCCTGTGTGCCCCGTGGTAGGCAGTAGATAAAAAAAAAAACCACCTCTCCCTGCCCTAAAGGGCTAGTAGCTGGTAAAGTCAGAACAAAGTGCTTTCTAGGAACATTTGAGGAGAGAGGGGGAATGAGACAGACTACAGGAGTGGGAGAATATAATAGGGGGACAGATAATTTCAGCTGCTAAGCTCAGGGAGGATTCCATGCAGGAAGGCAGCACTTCAGCTGTGCCTTAAAAGAAGAGGAGTTAACAGAAATGAAACATAATATGACTTCCAGGCATGGAAGGAAAAGGAAACTCCTCCCCAGTTCTTAAGATGGGCACCCAGTGACTCATCATACCACTGGCCTGTGGGATCAGAACCCCAATACCTCAGAGCAGCTAGCTGGGGTGGTGGACAGGGCCAAGCCCAGAGTCAGGAAGACCAGAGCTAAAATCTGACCTCACATTTACTGTGTGTGAGACCCTGGGCAAGTCACTTAATATGTCTGCCTATTTCCTTAAATGTAATATTAAGATAATAACAGCACCTACCTCTCAGGGTTATTGGAGAGAATAACTGTAAAGTGCTTAGACAATTCCTGGCACCCAGCGAATGCTACATACATGTTGCTATAGATATACAGAGAACAGGACAGCAACATCGCTGGGGACAAGCCAAGAGTCTCACCAGCATAATCTCCCCATCTTCCCTGAATAACCTTGCCCCTCATCCCCACACTCTGATAAAAGAACTCACTTGTTCAGCTTCTCCTGGCTGAGCACCGCTCGGCGGAACCACCGCACCCCGGCCTGAATGCTGCTGGTGGTGTGTGCCCCATCCAAGTACCAGGTGAGGGCCCCTCGTCTCAACATCTGTGTGCGGCCCAGCCATTCTGTGTCCTGCAGCCCTGGAACAAAGTGGTGGGACAGGGAATTCAATTGTCAAGGGCAATCTGTTCCATGAAGGCTGCCATGATCTCCCCCCAGGCTGGAAATGCTCTCTCCATCCTTGGAACCCCAAACATGCATAGCTCTTCATGAGACCACAGGAGGAAAGGGCCTCGATGGAATGTAGTCCAAACTCCTTTTTACGTGAAGTTAACTGAGGCTCAGAAAGGCTAAATGATTTGTCCATAGAATAAGTTGAGGCAGAATTAGAACCCAGCTCCTCTGAAGTTACACTGCATTTGTTTTGTACACATTTATGTACATCCTGTCGCCCTTCCCCCACAGCTGCCTCCTCTCCACTAAAGGTAAGCTCCTGGAGGCCCTGGGCCTATGTTGTTTGTTGTTGTTGGTGTTTTCACACTTTTTGGAGGGCAACTGGGGTTAAGTGACTTGCCCAAGGTCACACAGCTAGTAATTGTTAAGTGTCTGGGGTGGGATTTGAACTCAGGTCCTCCTGCCTCCAGGGCCGGTACTCTATTCAGTGTGCTACCTAGCCTCCCAGCCAGGGCCTATTTTGATTATTGTAATTATATTCCTAGAATCTAGCAGTGTCTGATACATAGTTTAATAAATGGTTATTGACTGATTGAATTTAGAAACAAGAACTGAAGAATAAAAATTGGTCAGTATCTATCTTGCAGGAATAAAGGTACTAGAGTGACCAGTCCTGATTTATTTAGGCACAAATCTCAACAATGTAGAAAAGGTCAGTTCATTAGGCCTCTACAGGGGACCCAGTTTGACAAAAGTCTCTCCCTTTACTTAAACTCTACATTCACCAAGTAATTCACCCCAGAGCTGCAATTTGGTCTCATGGAAAAGTCTCTAACCATCTAAAAGATGGCTACTAGATGCAGGTGCCCTCTATTGGTTCTTGTGCCAGATACAGGTGAAAAAAGTGCCATTCTAGTCTATCAGTAAATTCCCCGTGAGCAGGGCTGATAGGAGTCTGCTGCCCAGAGCTCAATCACCCTGGGGTGAGCGGACACCACTGAACCTGCCATAATGGGCATTGGCTCCCCGAGACTTGAGGTGACCCCATACAAGGGGCAGGTGAATGTCCCATGAGGCACAACCCAACCAGCGGCTGCTGTCCCTCACTAGAATCATCATCTTAACAGCAACCATAAGAAGGCAAAAAACACTGCACCACAAGAAACAATGTATCCAAAAACATATGAACTGGGTAAGAGCTGAACAAGCTGTGGCATATGAAAGCAACAGACTATTACAGCAACGTAGGAAATGATGACTACAGGGAATTCTGAGAAATGTGAGAAGACTTCTAAGAACAGATGTGGAGGACAGAGAGCAGAATCAACCATGTCTAGAATTCTCTAATGTAACGGAAAATTACCCTGAAAAAAGTATTATTCTGAGCTCAGAATAAATGTGATGACTAATTTAACTGTGGAAGACAAATGAAACATGCTTCCTATTTTTTAGCAAAGAGGTGGGTATGGGTGTTGAGTGGTACAGTGCTATCAGACACTGCTTCTATGTGCATCGATTCTGTTTTAATTGTTTTTCTTTGTTGTAAGGGAGTTCTACAGAGGGGGGATACTGGGAAAGGACTGTGGAAAGAACAAACTAATTACATTTTTTTAACATTGGCAAAAATACTGCAGTAAACATATCTATAAGGACCAACCTGGCACACACTTTTGAGAAATAGATGCATTCCCAGGTAAAGGATTTCCAGAGACAGAAGGTCTCAAAGGAACACAAATTTTTATAGGCATTCAAACTGTTCAAACTCTCTAATAATCTAAGAAAAGCAGATTTTAACAAATATTTTGGTTGAACAATGCTAGGATTTATTTAAATGCCTGGCATTTAAAAGCCCTTCACAATCTGGCTCCTGCCTACATTTCCTTATTTATTTCACATCAGCCTCAACTTCCTGTAGTCTCTTTGATAGTCAAGCTGGGCTGTCTGCTGTTCCCTGACCTCAACATTCTATCTCCCACCTGGGTGCCTCTCCACAGGCTGTCTCCCGTGCCCGGAATGCACTCCCTCCCTTTCCACCTCTCTGCCTCTTAGAATCTTTAATTGCCTTCAAGTCTCAACTCACATGTGCCAACTTTTAGGAGCCTCTAGTTGGTTCCCCCCCTTTCAAAGTGCATCCATTCATTTGCACCTGTGCAGAATCTCCCCCCAGCAGAAAGGAGGCTACCTGAGGGCAGAGGCTGTGCTTCACTGCCTTGTTATCCCTAGTATCTTGGTGCAAACTTAATAAAATGCTTGTTGAAATGAGGAAGTTATACCCCCTTATGCCCATTAAATTGCCAAAAATGGTCAAAATGACACAATTCCATGTTTTCAGGACTGTGCAGAAGCAGCCACTCTTACACCATTGGTAAAGCTGTGAAATGGCTCTAGGTCTTTGGAGAAGACAATCTAGCAATGTAAGGTTGGTCATCAAACTGATGGTGGTGGTACTCTTAAGCCAGGGATCCCACTATTAGGGCTATACCCTAAGGATGTGAGGGGAGGGAAGAGACCTCTTTGTACAAAAATATTTCTTTTTTTTTTAAAGCAATTAGGGTTAAGAAACTTGCTCAAGGTTACTCGGCCAGTTATTTCTGGGTGTGGTGCTAAGTATCTGAGCCCAGATTTGATCCCCCAGGTCATCCCAACACTGGGGCCGGTGCTCTTACTCGATGAGCCACCTGGCCGCCCCTACAAAAATGTTTCTAATGGCTTTTCTGATCATTGCAAATAACTAGAAAATAGCCTCCATTTCCAAGAAGTGAAAATGGCTGAACAAATTGGTCATATATCAATGCAATTTATCATTCCATTAGGAATAACAAATATGTAGAAAACAGGAAGAAATATGCCAAGAGTTACGTGAAGAGATGCAGAGAATGAAAGTATAAACAGAATATATTCACTGACCTTGACTGTTAAAGAGAAAATAGCAACAAAATCTGACAAGTAGATGTGCAAAAAAAAAAAGCAGAAAGGAACAAGAAAAAGGAGCATTTTTGTTAATGTTGTTTTGATGAGCTAAATAGTTGATGGTTTTAGTAGGATTTGATTGTTCTGTGGATAATTTAATAAACTTATTTTCTGTAAAAGACATGTAACATTTGAAAATGAGGTAAGAGCTCTATGGCCATCTCTAACTCAAAATCTATCATCCTATGGCATTATCCTTATTCCTCAAGGCTGTTCCTGTCTAGCTGACAGAAGCCAAAGCTCATGGGCAAGACAAGTCTAGAGAACCACGAAGGGCCACAGCACATGATACTAAGTATGGTAAGTGAATCAGAGGGTGCATGGAGTACACGGAAGTGGGGGCAAGTCAGGGAAGGTTTTAGGAAAGAGCCTGAATTGAGCTGGGCTGAACAGAAATTAGAAAAATGGAGGGAATTAAGGAGGAATCTAGGTGAAAGTGGAAAGGAGATTAAAAGCAGTCAGACCACAAGTGGGGATGGGTATAAGCCAGGGAGAAAACTGGATGGCTACCAACAGGTTCGAGTCCAGACCAGTTTGCCTGAGCACAGGACTGTTTATGGAGAGGGTTTAATTGACAAATATTTATTATGCATCTTCTATGAGGCAAACATTGTACTAGGCACAAGGGACAAAGCCAACAAAAACAGTCTTTGCTCTAAGGGATTTACATCCCAAAGGGGGAAACAGCATTTATATATTAGAGGAATTTATAAAACACATACAAAGCAGGCACAAGGTAACCTCGGCTGAGAAAGCACTAGCAGCAGGGGTAGAGCAGGAAAGGGGCCCTGTAACAGGTGGCACCCGACCTGAGAACTGAGGGAAGCCAGGGACGGCAGCCCAGGGATGAAGCCCTGTGAGAAGAGGCCAATTAGCTGGCCCTGTGGAAAGAGCACTGTAGTTGGAGTCTGGAAGACTCAAATTCAAATCTGGTCCCAATCGCTTACTAGATGTGTGACCCTGGGGAAGTCATTTAACCCCTGCCTGCCTCAGTTTCCTCATATGTCAAGTGGGGAAGAATAATGGCCATTACTTCCTGAAGCTATTGTGAGGACTAAATGAGGTATCTGTAAAAAGTGCCTGGTACAGGGCTGACACAGTAGGTGCTTATTAAAGCATTCCTTCCTTTCTTCCTTCTTTCCTTCATTAAGGGCAGTTAGGAGGCACAATGGGTAGAGAGCTGGACTTGGGAGTCCAACCTGAGTTCAAATCTAGCCTCAGACACTTAGTGGCTGTGATTCCACACAAGTCATTTAACCTCAGTTTCCTTAACAGCAAAATGGAGATAACAATACCTAAGCACTGGACAAACCTCAGATAGCACTCCCCAATGTCAGCTGTTCATATGACTGACTGTCAAGGCCGCCAGTGTGGCTGGAACAGAGAGTCTATGGAGTATAACATATAAGGAGGCTGAAAAAGCAGGGTGAGGACAGGATGGGAAAGGGAGGTGTTGGGACTGGATGGATCCTGAGTCCCTTCCCCTTCAGACATCCAATGGGAACCTTCCCCAGTTACAGGGGATGTCAGGGTACTCACCCTGCTTCATGGACAGGGTGGGATAGAATACCGGAGCCAGGGGCAAGGTCATCTGGGAGGTCAGCCTTGTTGCCTTCAGCTCCCCAATACCTGTATGGAAAAGGCAGCAAAGTTAAGACCCCCATGCCCACTGCCTGCCTCACTCTCCAGCATCAGGGGAAGCCTGTTAAAAAATAGGAAAGAGCCAAGTAGTACATAGAGCTGACTCCCTGATGGCTTTCCTCATTCTCTCCTAGCCTCACACCCCCAGATTCACAGGGAGAGTGGCCCTTTATATACGGGCCACTGATCCTCCTAGGCCTTGAGATACCCAGATTCCCCCAGCACTCCTGGCCTGGTGAGGATGGATAACTCACTTCCCTTTAAATCAATTGAGTTAGGAGTTTATACTCTACTTGGTAATTAAAGAAAGAAACAAATAGTTACAAAGCTAGATAGAAGCAGTGTTGCAGTCTCCGGTCCTTCAACAAACCTAGCGGAATTATGTGCCTAGGCCACTCCTCCCTCTCACATTTTTTTTTCCGTTTCCCTCTCACATTCTTACACCCATTTCCATACTGTCCTCTCTGTCTCAATTCTTACCTCAAGGGTGATGAGGGGCAGAAAGTCTTTAGGCAAGGCAGCACCTATAACCACCTACTGACAATCACTAATGCTACAGAGAAGATTTCTGCTCAGGCTGGACTCTGAGGTTTCTCCGAGCCATTCTAATTGCCAACTGATTGGTTCCCTGGTACCTCAAAGACCTTTGGCACCAGACATCAAATAAAGTGGGTGTTTCAGTGAATACGTATTAGACTGAATCCAGTAGGTGGCCAGACCCAGCAAGAAAGGGGCACTACCACATGAGACCATTTCTGGACACCGCCTTACCCTTGTGGCCCTGTTGTTGGAGCCAGCACCGGGCCAGCTGCAGAGCCAGGGCAGCATTGCCCCGCTGGTGATCACCTGCCAACCCCAGGTGCAGGGGCTGCGCTTCTTCCTCAAAGGCCTCCAGTGGGGGGCACAGGTACAGTGGACACTGCAAGGCAGAGGCAAGCAAAGGCTTATGGGGGATGTGAAATTCAAGGTGCCCTCCTGCTTCCTCTTTCCCTTGGCAAATCCTAGCCAGCGCCTCTATCTCCACTTTCCAATCCCATTTGTTCTATGGAAGATGCTCCATTGGAAAGGACACAGATGTGAGAGCCCGGTGACCTGGCTTCAAGTCCCAGCTCTGTCCCTGCAGTGCTTTGGAACCTTGGTCAAGACCCTTTGATTGGGTCTCTCGTTCCCCATTTGCAAAATGAAGGGGTCAGACTAGATGACCCCAAGGTCTCTTCCAGCACTAAAAACAAAGCTGGGGCTTTTCCTGATCTTATCAGGCTGCTGCTCTAAAGGACTTTAGAGATTAGTAAAAGCTGACATTTACTACATGCTGCCTTCTGAGAGTCTGATACTTAAATCTGGCTCTTAGAGCTGAGGGGACCCTCCCAAAGATCAACTGGTCCAGGCCTGACTTTAGGCAGGTCAAGTAGCCTCACCCTCATACAGATGGAGGAAAGCAAGGCTAACAAAGGCAAAACAGCTTTCTCAAAGTCATACTGTTAGACAGTAACAGAAGCAGCCCTAAGATGCAGGTGTCCTGGTCCAGTCCATGCTGCTTCCAGGGACAGAGGGTGCATGGCTCAGAGGCACTGTCTGAATGCAGATGAAGATGGGAGGTTAGGATCAGGCAGGGCTTGGGAAGCAGGACAGGGTGGCTCATATCCCTTGATGGACTGTCAGACCGAGACAACAGGGCAGATAAGACATGCTCTGGAGGGGATCTTAATGGTGTACATGGTCCTGGGAGGTAACAAAGTTCCCTCCCTGCCAAAATGCAAAGGCACAGTTACTCACCATGAGCTTTCGGGCTTGGTCCTTCAGTACCTCCAGAGGGGAGTCTGGCTGGGACACAGTGAAAGCTGGGACTCCAGGCTAAAGAAAAAGGGGATTGTAAGGGAAGGAAGTAGCCAGGACTAAGCCTGGAGTCCTCTCTCTAGCCCCCTCTCTACCCTCCCATAGCCCAGGCCTCTCAGGACCATTGTATAACATCCTTTGTAGATAATTCATTTTTTCCAGCTTACCTTCCACCCTACATTTCCAGTTTTAGCTTATATTTCTACTGCCCATGTACCCAAGCTCCAGGACAAACTGGTCTATTCTCTGTTCCCCAAAAGGCAATGTTGGCTCTCCCTAACCTGTGTGTGCCTTTGCTCACACCATGTCTATGAATGCAATAACCCTCTCTCTTCTTCACTTGTCATACCTGCCCAACTCAATCCATCTCCTCCATGAAGCCTCCCTTGAATTCCCTGGTTGATACCCATCTTCTTCCTCAAACCTCACACAATAATGGGCTCAGAATCTGACATACTTGTCATCTCAAATGACAATCCTCACATGAAGCCTTTCCTGATCCAAAATTATCTTGTATTTACTATGCGTCTATTTCATATATCTTATCTCCCCCAATAGAAGAAAAGCTCCTTGAGGGCAGGGACTGTTTGATTTCTGTCTTTGAATTCCCAGTTCCTGGCACACAGCATGGGCTTAATAAATGCTTAATTGTTATAACGTATAATACTGCATGATAGTTAGTGCTTATGCCTTATCCTTTAAACTAGACTTAAGCCCCTTGAGGGCAGAACTGTATCTTTTCTAAACTGTGCAGCTTTCTGTTGCTGGAGTAGTGAACTGGTCCAACCATTCTGGAGAACAACTGGGAACTATGGCCAAAGGGCTAGAAAACTCTGCATATCCTTTGTCTCAGCAATGCCATTACTAGGTCAATATCCCAAAGACATCAAAGAAAAAGGAAAAGAACCTACATGTACAAAAAACAGCAGCTCTTTTTGTGGTGGCGAAGAATTAGAAACTGAAAGATGCCCATCAACTGGAGAATAGCTAAAACAAAGTATATATGGTGTGTGTGTGTGTGTATATATATGGTGGAATGCTATTGTGTTGCAAGAAATGATGAAGGGGATGGTTTCAGAAAAACCTAAGGTGAATCAAATGAACTGATGCAAAGTGAAGCAAGCAGAACCAGGAAAATACTGTATACAATTAACAGAAATTTTGTAACAATGATCAACTGTGAGAGACTTATTACCTTAAAGATGCCCCCTTTCTGCCATGCAATCTTTTCAATAGTGTCACCCAGGATGTTGACATGGTCTATGCCCAGAGATGATATCCCACAGACCACTGGCTTCCTGGGAAAAGGGTCAGGGATAAGCGAGAAAGGTCAATTTTGGCCCCACATCCCTCTGTGGAACTCCCAGAGGGTCTGGGGAAGGTGCTTCTGCTTACCTACCTCCTTCATTAATCCCTCTCTACCTGTTGTGGGTAACCAGTGGACTGGGATCTCTATCCCTCCACCCCTACTCCATTACCTGGGGCTAGAACCAGGGGCTTCTCACCTGACAATGTTGGTACAGTCATAAGCACCACCAATGCCCACCTCCACCACTGCTAGGTCCACCTGGAAGCAGCCAAAACATCAAATGTCAGTCCTGGGATGAGTTTGCTAACATTTTGTAAAAGTGGCTAAGAACATATCCCCTCTCCTCCAACCCTCCCACCCTGGCTGACACTCAGGAGCAGGCAAACCGTGGCACACTATAGTCCTGAGGCTGCCAGCCTTGGAGAAGCTACTGGTCAATAATGCCCAAGACATCACAGAAGGGGATGATTAAGCTCTGGGGCTAGGGAGGTAGAGTTTGGGATAACAGGTAGAGACAGACATCCTAGAGAATCATACCTTCTCTTGGAGGAACACGTGGAAGGCCATGATGGTAAGGAAGCGGAAGTAGGGGGGCATGCTGACACAACTACCATCCTAAGGGCAGAGAAGGAAGATCAGGAGAGGGGGAAAAAAAAGCCAGGAGATGAGAGGCATCATGGAATAGCAGAAAGAACTCTGGACTAAGAGTCAGGAGAACTGAGTTCTAATCCCACTTCTGTCACTAACTTGCTATGCTGACCTTGAGCAACCATAACCTCTTGGGTCTCAGTTTTCCCATCTGCAAAATGATGAGGTTGAACGATATGGTCTCTAAGTCCCTTTCAAGGATACAATTCCAGGGCCCACCCTTACCCCTGCTGACCCTAGAGGTGGAGGCTGAGACCCAGAGAAGGCCAGAGACCAACTTCTCCCTCCAATCCTGCTCTGAGTCTCCCCTACCTTAGTCTCCTCTAGCCGATTGTAGAGCCGCCAGAAGTATTTGGTGAAGAGCTCGGGGCTGATGGGTTCACCATTGATACGTATTCGCTCCCGAACCTGCACCAGATGAGGAGAGCTAAGAGGACAGAGAGACCTTTGTGATATACACTCCAGCACCTAGAGCCTCCTCTGTTTCTGTCCTGGGAAAAGCTGGGGGTCTCCTCCTGCCTTCAACCTACCTGTAGAATCCAGTTTTCAGGCCATAGCCACGGAGAATACGTTCTGTAAAGGCACAAGTGGAGCCCTGGAGAGACACAGAGAGAAGGATGAGGGCTCAGCTCCCGCCAAGCTGGGGCCCTAACCATGGCCACCTCTGACATACAGAGCCCACACCTCCCTGATCTTACCTTCCCTTTGGTCCCAGTCACGTGGATGATCTTCAGTTGATCTAAGTCCTCTATCTGAAACAGAGAGAGAAACCAGCTCAGCAGGAGAGACACCATGCTCCAGATTTCACCCCTGTCAGTGCTCTGCTTCTGAATAATGATGGCACCTGTGATGGGATGCGTGGGGCAAGGGAAGTCTCCTATCTCTACTTACCTGCAGCCCACTTCGAACTAAATAATGCTTCATGGCTTCTAGCTGGACCTGTGGGTCTCCCCGTTCTCGCTTGATCTGCTCTAGGAAGCCAGCATTGGTTTGAAGGGTGTTAAGGGTCCGCACAGCATCCTAAGAGCCACAGAGAGTTAGAATTGGACAGGCATTGGATATCGAGAGGAAGAAATGTCAACAGCTTAGAAATCACCCTCCCTCTGCAACCATTTCTTTTTACAGATGAGAAGACTGAGCCTGGCAGAAGGGAAATCATAGGACCATAGATTTAGAGCTAAAGCTGGTTCTACCCCCTCACTGTACAGATGGGGAAACTGAGTCTCAGAGTTAAAAATGACTTGCTCAACGTCACACAGGTAGTAAATATCAGAAGAGGGATTTGAGCCCATATCCAGGCCATCTTCATGACTTAAGGTGATGAGATTCAGAGCTAGGCCTAAGACCCCAGGTTTTCTGAATGCTGGTACAAATCTCATTCCACTATGTTTGCTGACCTCAGGCTAACCAGTACCAACCACTGTTCCCAACAGTTAATAATACTTTCTTTAACCTGTCACAGATGGGTGAGAGAATGAAGCCTGGGGCTCTCCAACCTAGTTCTACAAGAACACTCAAAGAGAAAAGGAACAAGTCAGTCTAATGGCATGTTATCCCTCTAGCCATAACAAAGGCTTCTGAGTCACCAGAATGCTCAAAAGCCTGGTCTCTTCCACTATTTGCATTTGCCCTACATCCAACCAGATTTAAAGGGGAAGAGGGAGCCTGTGCACTAAAGTCTCTGCTTGCGGGCAACTGGTCCTACCCACCCTCACCCTGCCCTGGCCAGTACCAAACCAATGGGATGTACCATTGTACTGGTGTTTGGGGGCTGGAAGCCCAGGGCTCCAGAAAAAGTTAGAGATCATCTGATTAGATAATGCCTTTATTGTACAAAGAAGGAAATGAGGGCAGGGAAGTCTGGTCTACTCAGAAGTCAGAAGTTGGTTAATAAGAAGAGAAGGAGGCCTCAGGGCTATTATTCTGGTCACTCCAGCTGTCAAAGGTAGCAGCCACTCCAACAAACTAAAAGGTAGTTTGCCTGAGCAGAAGGAAACACTACTAAATGTTTCATCTGAAAGTTATATTGTTTTTCCAAAAGGAATGAGTTTTGTCAAAGCTACCTGAGGTCAGAGGAATGTATAGGAAGGCAAATGGAATCATAAATTTCGGGTCACTTAATGAAAAGGTGCTGGCCTATGATGGCTATTTATACACCCCTCTCACCCCAAGATCCAATGTCTCTCCAAGGCATTCACAAGACCTCCCTGCTGCCAGCTATGTGGCCTGGCAGGTATCAAGCAGAGTTTCCCCTCTGGCAAATACCAGGTGCTCTACTCTGGGCAGTCACAGGACCCTTGGCAAAGCCAATGGGTGCAAAGTTGGGGTCTGGGCATCCTGTTACCCCAGCAACCAAGCCAGAAAGAGCAGAGACAAAGGGGACACCACCCAGAGAAGCTGGCAAAGTCCCTCCTTGCCAAGCCTATGGTGCCAGCCTGGGCTGTAGGGTCCCTTGATCCAAAGCTTGGACTCCTGAGTTCCCCACATTCCTGTATCCCCCAACTCTTGGCCCCACCAGAAACCTGGGGGCCCCCAATCCCGCTAAATTCCAGAGTGCCCCCAATTCCTGACCCCTCCAGACTCCTGAGCGCTCCAA
Source organism: Petaurus breviceps papuanus (assembly GCF_028583685.1). Lineage (NCBI taxonomy): Eukaryota > Metazoa > Chordata > Mammalia > Diprotodontia > Petauridae > Petaurus > Petaurus breviceps. The sequence continues at coordinate 11,332,284 of NW_027187344.1, forward strand.
ACCCTGACCCCATTAAATTCCTGGGCGCTCCACCCCATATCCGATTCCACCAGACACGCAGGGCGCCCACACTCCTTGAACCTACTTGACTCCAACCCCGGACCCCACCCAGTCTGCAGGGCCCTCTGCTCTTTGCAACCCCGGGTATCCCGGAATTGCTAGTGCTGCGTGGCCTCAGCCGCCGCTGTCCACGTGTCCGTCCCTGACCGGGCTCACGTTGACCGCCCCGGTACCTGGTACTCCATCCCGGGCTCCTGCGGCACCGGTCGTGCACTCAGCCCCCGCCTCGCCGGCCCGCTCCCGAGCGGGGGCCCCGCCGCGAGCCGCAGCGCCGCGTGCAGAGCTCGGCAACGGGCCCAAGACATCCCGCCAAGGAAGCCAAACCCAGGTTCCAGCTGCCGCCGCTCGTCTCCGCGGCCCCGCCTCTGACCCACGTGGGGCCTGCACCTCCCCTACGACGACGTACACACGATGCTCACCAATCCTCGACTTGGAGGACTTCTCTTTTCCACCAATGGTGGAAAGGTCCCTCCAGTGGCCATCTTTGTTCAGGGCGGAAGCTAACGGGACTTAGGGGCTTTGGGAGGCGGTGCGAGAAGCCAGTGACGCCATGTTTGTAGGATTCAACTTTTTTCAGTTCCTGTTCTGAACGGGACAGACGTGCCCTTCTGTCCCTGCTGGGGAGACAGCCTCGTCGTGCCTTTAGCAACCTGGTCGAGACCCTTGACCTCCTCCCTTCCGAGGTTTCTTCCCCTCCTCTAGGCTTGACAGTTCACACTCTGCCAGCCTGTCCACATCTTCAACAAACGAGAGTATTTGGTGCAAACCCATTTTACGAATCTGGAGACTGTAGCCAAGATGACGGTGGTAAAGTGGAAAGGGCACCTGCTCTGGTCAGTAGACCCGGCTTCAGAACTCATTTCTGATATATCATGTTGCGCTCTTTGAAGGCAAGGACCTTTAAAATTTTTTGTATCCCCAAGCCTTAACCCGGTGCCTGGCACTTAATAGGTACTTATTTCCTTCAAAACCCAGAGCAAGTCACTTAAATTCCCAAGTCCCCTCCCCCCCATTCTCTTTTATAAAAAACGAAGGAGTGGGATGAAGTGGCATGAGGTCCCTCTTAGTTGTACCTCTAGGATCCTAAATTACCTCTTTAAAATTACAAATGAGTCTGATGGAAGAGCTGCAATTGAGAGAAGGGAGGAAAGAGAGGAATGGATGGATGAGTGGTTACCTCCATTCTCTCCCTGCGGGGTGCCTTGCAACCCTTCACTCTCCCAACCCTGTGGGAGCACCAAACTGAACTGACAGCCACCTCTGAAGTCTCGATTTCTGGTCTCCCATTCACCTAACTCCTCCCCAACAAGATTTCATCTCTTGCTGTCATTTTTGGATAAAATTATCAGGTCCGCCCCTTTAGCGTCATCGCAGCCCTTTCCAAGGTAGACTTGCTCTCCAGAGATCAACAGAGCTTCAGCTTTGAAGTGACCTTGACCCCAGAGCAGTGATCCATTCTCTAGGTTAGGTTCGCCATTGTGAGGCTAACAGCGCGCCCTCTCTCTCTTAAATCCCATTAATTTGCATATCAAGACATCACCTCTCAGAAGAAAAGGGCCTCTTCCAGAAGGAAGGACAAACAACTATTCTAATTGTACCTTTGTGCTGACCTGGAGAGATCTCATGATAAAAGAAGGAGACAGCAAGGAGAGGTCCCAAGGCATGTTATGGTTTTACTTTGCCTTCACTCTACCCAAATGTTTTAGCAAACATTAACCTCATTTTAAAAAAGAGGGTTTAAATATTTATGAAGGCCTGAGAGTATTTTCAATATTTCAGGAAGAGGAGGAGGGGAAAGGTTGTCCAGAGATCAATCACTAGTTAAGATTAGATCGACCTTATATACATGCTATAGTTAAAGTTTGAGACTACTCAGCTTTTTAAACCTCTAATTGGTGACCTGGACTTCATTACTATTGGCTTTTGTTCCCCCCACCCACCCCTCCCCACACCTTGTAAAATGAGAGTCTTAGACTAGATCTCTAGGGTGTCTTCCAAGCTCAAAACCCTGTGAACAGGGAGCATTTTTAAAAATGTCTTTGAAATTCCTTTTAAACTCAGCTCAAACAATGCCTCCTTAGGTAAGATCCACCCTAATTATCCCCTCTATTACTAAAGCCTTCCCTTACCCAAAAATATTATGTTACTTATTTTGCATATGCATGTGTTTCATTTCTGCCTTTATAACCCCAAGGCTTATGTAGCACAGTGCTGACCTTACATTAGATTTTTTAAAATGTTTGTTGATTTAAGAAGCAAATATTGATGGAAATGAGGAGAAAGGTTAAAAGTTTCAGAATATGTTGAGGATTGACATCAAAGGAAAGTAAGGCTTCAGCTTCTACAGGAGGACCATGAATTAAATTTGAGCTCCCCAATGGAAGCATCTGCTGCATGAAGGTTGAGAGGGGGCACTGAGAAAGAGGGAGGATTGAACTTAACGTCTCTCAAGTCAGAATGGAGGAAGCCAGAGCTGACCCTTGAAGGAAGACAGATTCTGAGTAGAGATGAAACAGTACATTCCAGGAACTGGGATTTGCTAATGAAAATGCAGGAAATAGAATGCTTCAGGGAACAGACAGAAATCCAGTTTGGCTGAAGAGTCTATAAAGAGAACAATGTTGAATAAGGCTGGAAAGGTATATCGTAGGTTATAAATGCTGGCTAAAGGGTCTATGTTTCATTGTGAAGGAAATAAAAAATTACTGAAGGTTTCTGAGTAGGAGAGTGGCATGCTCAGATATGTGCCTTAGGAAGATTCCTTTGACAGCAGGCTGGGGTGGGGAGTGGGGAACAGAGACTGGTGGAGGGAGGGGGATTGAGGACCTAGAGGGCCACATGTGGCCTCGAGGCCCCAAGTTCTCCACCCCTCAACTGGACTGACAGGCAGTTAGGCTATTCAAATGGTCTAGGTGGAAATGGGGAAATAAATTAGTGTGGTTGTATTGGGGAGAGGGTAGGGAAGGAGAGATATTGAGATATCTGCTTAAAATACTTCAGTATTCTATCCATTGTGAAGGAAATTATGATTTTCATATTAATGTGATACATGTAATGAATTTACTAATAGATTAGGTTTTTCAGAATTGCCTCTTTTGGCCTGTGAGTCAGAAGCTTACAATGTAGCTGAAATAATCAAACTTTGACAATACTGCCTATGTGCCTAAAGTGAAGCCAATCAAAGATTGTAGAACCTGTTCCCATCACAGAATAATGACCCCCAAAGGCTTGAACAATGCTGTTCCCACAGAACTTCAGGACACCTGTACCTTACTTAGTATTGTGGGATTTGTGGGCCAGTCTTGGGAAACTACTTTGGCCCTGGAAAAAATTGTTGTAATCTACCTTCCCCACTCCCTTCCCATTGTGATTTATGTATATAATCTCTGTCTTCAGTTCTGCAAGGTGAAATTCAGATCCTGAGAATTCTTGATTTGCATATCTGTTCCTCATAATGAAACTAATTAATTAAAGAGCTATGTGATTATTGGCACTTGTCTCTGACCTGCTGCTTCATCATTCTCAGGTTAGAGACTGGCTCAGTAAAATCCTGTTAACACCATCAATCAAGCATCTTTTAAGTGCCCCACTATGCCTAGAACTGAAGTAGGAACACACACACATACACACACATATTCCTGCCCTCGAGGAGCTTACTAGGGAGACAACCTGGTCAGAGATAAATCAATACAAAACATATGTGGTGTGAACACAGGGTGATTTATTAGACTGAGAAGCCCTAGCAGCTGGGGAGACCAAAGGAAAAGGTTGAATAGCCTGATGGCTGTGTGACCCTGGACAAGTCACACATTGATTCTCCCCAGGATCCCTTGACACTCTTAAAAATTGACTGATCTCAAATAACTTTTGTTTATGTGGGTTATGACTATTGACCTTTACTGTATTAGAAATTAAAATGTCTTAGTATTATTATGAAAATAGTTTTTAACCTCTACCTTATCGTTCATTTTCCATGTTGCTACCAAAGTGATGAGCAAACAATAGAAAAAAATTTTGACCACAGAAAGTTACTAAGGTGACAAGGAAGAGCAAAACAAATCCTCAGAAGGAGATAAATTAAAAGCTTCTACATCCAAAGCCTCTAAGAAAATATGAATTGGTCTAAGGCTATGGAAGAGCTCAAAAAGGATTTTGAAAATCAAGTAAGAGATTTAGAGGAAAAATTGGGAAGAGAAATGAGAGTGATGCAAGAAAATCATGAAAAACAAGTCAACAGCTTGGTAAAGGAAACACAAAAAAAAAATACTGAAGGAAATAACATCTTAAAAAACAGACCAAATGGTACAAAAAGCCAATGAGAAGAGTGCCTTAAGAAGCAGAATTGGCCAAGATTCTGAGTGAGGGCACAAGAGACAAGCCTCAAAGCTTGAACCTTTCAAGGCAGGTTTGTGTGTGCTAAGGAGAGGGGGGGAAAGGGGACTGGGAGAGAGAGAGAAGCACATGGATTATTTTTGAGCCCTAGATTGCCTCATAGAGAATATTTTTTAAAAGAGAAGTGGGAGATGGGGACATGAAGCAAGTTTTACATAAGACCTGCTCTTTTTTGTTGTTTTTTTGCTTTTTGGAGGGCAATTTGAGTTAAGTGACTTACTTGCCCAAGGTCACATGGCTAGTTTTTTTATTAAGTGTCTGAGACCGGATCTGAACCCAGGTCCTCCTGTCTCCAGGGCTGGTACTCTATTCACTGAGCTACCTAGCCGCCCCCAAGACCTGCTTTTAAAAACCGGATCTTGGTAACTCATATTTCTCTTTCCCATGGTTTCCATGAACATTTCAGAGAGGCTTACTTATCTTTTCAGCCATTAGCTCCTGTTTTGGTTTTACGTTTTTTGCCTCTCCTACTTTAAAAAGTTAGTAAGCTTTTTACAACCAGTGTCTCTGATAAAGGCCTCATTTCTAAAATACATAGAGAATTGAGTCAAATCTATAAGAATACAAGCCATTCCACAGTTGATAAATGGTTTAGGATATGAACAGGCAGTTTTCAGAGGATGAAATTAAAGATATCTATAAGCATATGAAAAAATTCTCTAAATCATTATTGATTAGAGAAATGCAAATCAAAACAACTGTGAGGTACCACATCTTACCTGTCAGATTGGCTAAGATGACAAAACAGGAAAATGATAAATGCGGGAGAAGATGTGGAAAAATTGGAACACTAATGCATTATTGGTGGAGTTGTAAGCTGATTCAACCATTCTGTAATTTTCTTTTGTGATTTTTTTTTGGAGGGGGGGAGGTAGGGCAATTGGGATTAAGTGACTTGCCCAAGGTTACAAGGCTAGTTTTGTGTTAAGTGTCTGAGGCAGGTCCTCCTGACTCCAGGGCCGGTACTCTATTCACTGAACCACCTAGCTGCCCCTGATCCAACCATTCTGGAGAGCAATCTGGAACTATGCCCAAAGGGCTTTCATGCCCTTTGACCAAGCAATACAACTTCTAGGGTTATATCCCACAGAGATCATAGAAGTGGGAGGAGGACCCATATGTACAAAAATATTTATAGCAGCTCTTTTTGTGGTGGCAAAGAATTGGAAATCAAGGGATACCCATCAATTGGGGAATGGCTGAGCAAGTTGTGGCATATGAATGTAAAGGAATACTATTGTGCTATAAGAAATGAGGAGCAGATGGACTTCATAATAACCTGGAGAGACTTATAAAAACTGATGTTGAGTGAGAAGAGCAGAACCAGGAAAAATTTGTTCACAATTATAGACACAACGTATGTGTGATGACTAACTTTGATAGATGGCTCCTCTCAGCAATATAAGTTTATAAGACAACTCCAAAAGGCTCGTGATGGAAAGAAATATTCACACCCAGAGAAAAGAGCTACAGAGTCTGAATGCAGATTGAAGTAAACTACTTGTTCTCTTTCTTTTTCTTGTTTTAATTCCTCTTTCCCATTGTTCATTCTATTGGTTATAATATTTTACCACCTGGCTAATGTTTAATGTGAAGATATTTGTAGATCCTATATTTGATTGCACACCACCATGGGGACAGGGTAGGGAAGGAGAGGGAGGGGAAGAAAATTTGAAACTCAAGGGATTGTGGAACTGCATGTTGTAAACTAAAAGTGAATTAATTAATTAAAAAAAAGTTACTGAGCTGAGGAAGAGTTTCTGTCCCATTTAATAAAATGAGTAAAAAAAAAAATCCCAAAAACCCAAAGCAAAAGTTAATGGCATCTGTAAAGAGAGGTGCTAAGGGGGCTCATTATTTAAACTTGTTTTTGCAAATTGAAGAATCTTTCTAAATGGGCAGTGCTAATCTCAATTAACTTTCTGGTTGTTCTCTCAGCCTTGGGTCTCTCCATATTCCAATCAAATGGAAAAAGAAGCACAAAAGTTTACTGAAGAAAAAAACTTCTTAAAAAGTAGAATTGACCAAATGGAAAAGGAGGTAAAAAAGTTCACCGAAGAAAATCGTTCCTTAAAAATTAGAATTGAGCAAATGGAAGATAATAACTTTGTGAGAAATTGGAAAACAATAAAACAAAACCAAAAGAATAAAAAAATAGAAGACAACGTAAAATATCTCATTGGAAAAACAACTGATCTAGAAAATAGATCCAGGAGAGATCATTGGACTACCTGAAAGCCAAGATAAAAAAAAGAGCCTAGACATTATCTTTCAATAAATTATGAAGGAAAATTATCCTCATATTGTAGAACCAGAGGGAAAATAGAAATGGAAAGAGTCCACTGATCACCCCCTAAAAGAGATTCCCAAATCAAAACTCCCAGGAACATTATAGCCAAATTCTACAGCTCCCAAGTCAAGGAGAAAATACTACAAGCAGCCAGAAAGAAACAATTCAAGCATCATGGAGCCACAGTCAGGATAAGACTAGATTTAGCAGCTTCTACATTAAAGGATCAGAGGACTTGGAATATGATATTCCTGAGGTCAAAGGAGCTAGGATTACAACCAAAAATCACCTGCCCAGCAAAACTGAGTATAATCCTTCAGTGGATAAAATGGACATTCAATAGAGGATTTTCAAGCATTCTTGATGAAAAAACCAGAGCTGAATAGAAAATTTGACTTCAAATATAAGACTCAAGAGAAGCATAAAAAGATAAAGGGAAATCATAAAGGACTTAAGAAGGTTAAACTGTTTACATTCCTAGATGGAAAGATGATACTTGTAACTTATAAGAACTTTCTCATTATTATTAGGGCAGTTAGAAGGAGTATACATAGATAGAGGGCACAAGTGTGAGTTGAATATAAAGGCATGACATCTAAAAAAAGAAAAGAGGTGAGAGAAGAATGTACTAGGAGAAAGGGAGAGGTAAAATGGGGTAAATTATCTCACATAAAAGCAAGAAAAAGCTTTTACAGTGGAGGGGAAGAGGGGGGAGGTGAGGGAGAGTGATTGAACTTTACTCTCATCAGAATTGGCTCAGAGGATAACATACACAACCCAATTGGGTATAGAAATCTATTTTACCCTAAAGGAAAGTAGGAGGGGAAGGGGAAAAGAGAAGGGGAGAGATGATAGAAGGGAGATTGAGTGAGGGTGTAGTAAGAAGCAAAACACTTTTGAGGAGGGACAGGGTGAAAGGAGAGAGAGAATGGGATAAATGGGGGAGGGGAAAGGGGAAGGAAGGAATAGGATTAAGGGAAATACAGTTAGCAATAGTAACTGTGAAAAAATTTTGAAGCAAGGTTCTCTGATAAAGGCCTCATTTCTCAAACATATAGAGAACTGAATCAAATTTATAAAAGTAAGAGCCATTCCCCAGTTGATAAATGATCAAAAGATATGAACAGTTTTCAGATGAAGTAATCAAAGCTATCTATAGCCAAATGAAAAAATGTTCCAATTCACTGGTGATGGGAGAAATGCAAATTAAAACAATTCTGACATACTACCATATATCTGTTAGATTGGCTAACAGGACAGAAAAGGAAAATGACAGATGTTGAAGGTGATGTGGGAAAAACGAGACATTAATGCACCATTGGTAGAGTTGTGAACTGATCCAAACATTTGGAGCAATTTGGAACTATGCCCAAGATTTGGAACCATGAAATACCACTACTAGGTCTATATCCCAAAAGAGATTTTTTTAAAAAGGTAAATGACATATATGTACAAAAATATTTATAGCAGTTCTTTTCTGGTGGCAGAGAATTGGAAATTGAGGGGATGCCCATCAATTGGGGAATGGCTGAACAATTATGATGGAATATATTGTGCTCTAAGAAATGATGAGCAGGATGATCTCAGAAAAATCTGGAAAGGCTTACGCATGAGCTGACGCAAAGTGAAATGTACTGTGTATAAAGTAACAGCAATATTGTAAGATGATCAGCTGTGAATGACTAGTTCTCAGCAATAGTCATCCAAGGACTTATGATGAAAAATGTTATCCATCCCCAAAGAAAGAACTGATGGTGTCTGAATATAGATTGAAGAATAATTTTACTTTATTTTTCTTGAGGTTTTTTTTGGTCTATGTTTTCTTTCACAACATAATATAGAACAACTATACATATATAACCTATATCAAATTGCTTGCCTTCTCAATGGTGGAGGGGTAGGGAGGAGGAAGGGAGAGAATTTGGCACTCAAAGTTTTAAAAAGGAATGTTAAAAATTGTTTTTGCATGTAAATGGGGGAAAATAAACTTTTTTAAAAATCATGAGTCTGGTCAAAAAACAAAAAAGTTATCATTACCAATCAATCAATAAACATCCATTAAGTCAGGCACTATGCTAAGCACTGGACTGATGTAAAATGAGCCCTAAACTCAAAGTCAGGATAGTTGGATTCTAATCTTACCCTTAGCTCTACCACTAACTTCCTGTTTGAGCAAATTGCTTCCCTGCTCCAAGCTTTATTTTCATAGAAGTATATAGTCTCTTTGGTGCTAGGAAGGACCTTAGAGATCACCTAGGTAAATCTCCTATAGAGATGATAAAACTAAGACCCCTCACCTCCGCATCTGGCTGATATGCAGATGGCAGCCTGGAGAATGACTTCAAAGACATGAGACATACATAAATAGTAAGCACCCTCTCCCATGAAGGGTGGATTCACAGGATTCTAGGGCCAGCTTCAATAGTGGAAGGTCTAACAATTTGATTTTTCACCATCCAGAGAATCGGGGAGAGGAATCTTACTCCTTGTGGTCACTTCTCCATTATTCCCATGTGAATTATCTTTACTAACCTTTGGGACTTCCTCCTTCACTCACAGCAATAGGATCAAGACAGGACTTGGAGACAGGGGTTGGTGTACCTGTACAGGGTTGCCTTAGTAAGCCTTTGTATTCGAAGGCCAAATGTACTTTTAAAACTAAAAGTCATCTATGACTTTCTTTTACTGTCTATATTTTGTCTGGCTGTGAAATTAAGTTTTTTTTTAATACATTATGCATACATTATATTTAATATAATTATTATATTTATTATATTTAATACATTATACATACATTAGCAGGTGGGATCATCAAGGTTACTGGTTGAACCACTCAAAACCTAACTAAAACCAAGCTATCATGTGAGAAAGGTCCTCACACAGGCCATTTTGTCATTGGTCTTTCCCCTTCACTATTCATTTACAGTTTCTGGATGTTATCACCAGTACCAAAGATATCATCGCTGAGGAGGGTTGGCATCATTAGCCAGAGAGGGCCCCACTGGAAGGGCTCTGAAAAGTCAAGTCAGAAAGGAACTAGAATCCCCCTACCCAGTACTAGAGGATGCTGCTCTCAGTACCTGGGGTGGAAAGGACTCTTGTTATGACTCACCTCTAGCCACTCTAGGATCTAGAAAGCTGGGTCCCTCTGGTTCACATCAAAATGTTCAGGGTTCAGTTTACATACCTCAAAGGAAGCATTTTCATCCCAACTAAGGTAGGTAGATATGCTCCGACAAATCATAGTAACTTTAAACCATAACTTGAGTCCTTCGCAGCACAGGATAGATATTGGCCAAAGCCTGCAGAGCTCCCTCATCCTGTGGTTTCCTAATCCCCATATGTTTGTGCCTCAAAGGGATCCACAGGGAAATCCACTCCTCCCACCAGTTCCCTGGTTCAAACTGACTCCTCCCCTGGATAGGCTGACCCCCTTCCCAAGGTTATACACCCAAAGTTACCAAAGCTCAGGTAAGCTGGAAGTAGAATGGGGATCTTTCCAGGCAGGAACTTAGACTAGGGAGGGTTTCCAACTCCAAGCTCTGAGAAGCATTTCAGAGGTTACCTGACAATTTAAGCAACCAGCTGTCACTCACTCAACAGCAACAGCTCTTCAGCACTTGCTTCCTCCCCACTGCCAACAGCCCCTACTCAGAGTTATCACGATCCAGGGCAGTCTTACCTGGTATGTTTCTTCCTTCATCCTTCTCCTGCCCTCAGAGGCTGGAGTCATGTTGTTCTGTCTTCCTGTTGCTTCATTATTGGTTTCTGGAATTGCAAGAGGTTAAAGGACAAAGGGGAAGGGACTGAAGGTAAATATTTACTGAGGTTGAAGAAAGTGGGCAAGTGTCCAAAGCATAAGAGTTGGGAACTTTTAGCCAGAGAGGTCCCCACTCGAATGGCTAGGCTCTTAAAATAAATTTCTGGTCACAAGGAGAAAGTATTCAGTAAACTACTTAGTTTAAAAAGAGTTTCCATTCTTAGATAATCCTCACGTGAGAAACGCACTGACAATCTCACAACTTGAAAGTAACTTTAAGAGATTACATCTAAACCACCCCCAAATAATGGCTTCCTTTTTTTCTTTTTTATACGAGTTGGTAGATCCAAAGATCCATGAAGTCAGGAAGACTAGAGTTCAAATCCAACTTGAGACATTTAATAGCTATGTGATCTTAGACAAGTCACTTAATTTTCACCTGTTTCCTCATCTGTAAAATGGGGATAATAATAGAACCTACTTCCCAGGGTGGTTGTGAGGACCAAATGAAATAATAATTGTAGAGAGCTTACATATTAAGTGCTATACAAATGCTGGCTATTGTTATTATAACCAAGGGAGAAAGATTCCAGCCCTTGGTAACCTGTCATAGTCTCATAACTCAGGTATGGCTAGGAAGTTTTCTGGTCTTTGACCTAGATTCATTCCTAACCCAACTTTAGCTCCTGGGGGTTAAGAACCTGAGTTTTTAACCTAGGGTCCATGAACTTCTAAACAAATATTTTGCTAACTATTTTCAGTATAACAGGTTTCCATTGTAATCCTATTATATTATTTTATGCATTTTTTTTTTAAGCAATTGTGTTTAAGTAACTTGCTTAAGGTTACATGGCCAGTTATTTCTGGGTGTGGTGCTAAGTATCTGAGCCCAGATTTGATCCCCAGGTCATCTCGACACTGGAGCCGATGCTCTTACTCACTGAGCCACCTGACTGCCCCAAAACCAGGCATGCCTTTTTTTTTTTTTTTTTTTTTTGTTTTTTGGGGGGCAATTGGGGTTAAGTAACTTGCCCAAGGTTACACAGCTAGTTTTTTTGTGTGGTTATTAAGTGTCTCAGGCCGGAACCGAACTTGGGTCCTCCCAACTCCAGGGCTGTTGCTTTACTCACTGCACCACCTACCCGCCCTATTTTATGCGTTTTAAAACATTCTGAGAAAGGGTCTATACTTGCAGGGGTGGGGAACCTTTGGCCTTGAGGCCACGTGTGGCCTCCAGTGCAGCCTTTTGACTGAATCCAAATTTTACAGAATAAAGCTGAAGGTTCCCCACCCCTGGCTATAGGTTTCACCAGATTATCAAAGGCAAACATGTTATAAAGAAGGTTAACAACCTCTGGTTTCAATTCTTATCAGAGATAGATATGAGCCAGGCACTATCTATGTTACAGAGATAGGAACTTGATTTTGTGACTTTTATTAGTATAGGAAAACCTCAGTCATACAAAGTATTTATCAAGATGGGGTGGGTGGAACTTGAACCCAGGTCTTTTTGCTTTGAGACCAGGTGTCTATCCATATTGTAATAATTTCAAATTCACAAGACAGGTCATGGCTCTTATCTCAGAGCCAACACTTCTCTATTCTTTTGGTCTTTCTTTCCCTCATTGTGAAACCACGAATCCAAGACAGCATAGGTTCCAGTGTCCTAGAATCCCAAGCATCCAGTCTGCACACAGCAGATAGATCATGTCATTAGCTCCGTGACTATGGCACTGTGGTTTTTTTTCAGTGGAGATCCCCACCCACCTTGGGCTTAGTAGCTTGATCTCTGAAGGTGCTGTTGCCTCCCTGCAGGCCGCACTGGGGATGAGCTTCAATTAAGTTGGTCATCCTCCACAGCAGACATTTTATCTATCTATCTATCTATCTATCTATCTATCTATCGAGGGGGAAGGCCAGGCAGCTGGGGTTAAGTGACTTGCCCAAGGTCACATGACTAGCAAGTGTTAAGTGCCTGACGCCAGATTTGAACTTAGGCCCTCCAAACTCCAGGGCCAGTGCTCTGTTCACTGTGCCACCTAGCTGGGTGACATTTTATCCATCAACATGCCAGTACTTTTGTCTTTTCAACTTTTGCAAGACCTGCCTAGCTGGCACAGAGTTCATTTCCTCCAGGATAACACATTTACTTATCCATCATCACTGAAAACCCATTATATGACCAAAAAACAAGACATGGTCCTTTCCCTCAGGGAATTTAGTCTAGCTGGGGACAAAGGACATACAAATGGGGGGAAATGGTCTTCTATTGTGAGTTTTAAGGGTAAGATGAGGAATAGAGACATTAAGTGCAATAAAACTGATTGCTGTATATTGGGCTAGCAGTGAAAAGATTTGGGGTTTGAACAGCTGGGCCTTGAAGAAGATTGATGGGATTTGGATTAGTGGAGAAGAAAGGTTAGGAAATATCATAGGAAGGAAAGCAGATAAGAATGCACAAATTATGATTAGGGAGCTATCATGTGAGTTTGGACAATGTTTGTTGATTGAAAATTGAATGGAGCTGGGGTGGCTAGGTGGTGCAGTGAATAGAGCACCAGCCCTGGAGTCAGGAGGACCTGAGTTCAAATCAAGTCTCTCTAGACACTTAACAGTTACTAGCCATGTGACCTTGGGCAAGTCACTTAACCCCAACTGCCCTTCCTCCCCCTCCAAAAAAGCAAAAAGAAAAGAAAAAGAATATTGAATGGAGCTGATCAATGGATGGTTGGGGGATGGGGGAAAGATACAGCAAAGAGGTAGACTGAGGCCAGACTGTCAAGGACTTTGAATGCCAGGCAGGAGCTAGGACTTTATCCTGTAGGGAGTAGAAAGCTGGATTAAAAGTTTCTGATGAGGTAGTACCTGGATTAAAGGGTCTGGAATAAAGTGACAGTTTAATGATTCAAATGTGAAGGGCCTAAACTAGGTTTTGGTGCTGGGAATGAAATAGGGGGGTTTCACCTCCCCATCCCAGGCGACAAAACCAAGAGAAAAATGATCTCTAGACTCTAATAAGAACACCCTTGAGGAGAAGGAACCCTCGGGCAATGTCGGTTGGCCAATCTAATTGCTTCCTGGAAGCCAGCAGCCTGTTGGGATTAAGTCCTCTGGCGCAGAAGTCCCCAAACGTCTGTTTTGTGGTGTGATTTTTTCACAGCAGCCTGGGCCAAATGAGACAGCTCTGTTTATTAAGTTAGGTCAAAAAGTTAACTGTCCTGTGGCGCCCTCATGAGGATGTTCAATGCAGTGCCCCAGGAAGCTGTGATGCAAAATTTGGAAACTGGCCCTGGAGCCTCAGAATTGTTTTTCTTTTTAAAAAAATTTTTTAAATTTATTTTTAGTTTTCAACATTCACTTCCATGAGATTTTGAGTCCTAAATTTTCTCTTCCTCCCACTCTTCTCCACTCCCCAAGACAGCGTGCAATCTGATATAGGCTCTACTTATACATTCACATTAACCATATTCTCACATTAGTCATGATGTAAAGAATTAGAAGCAATGGGAGGAACCACAAGAACAAAACACAACAAAAGGAAGGAGAGCAAACAGTCTGCTTCCACCTGCTTTCAGACTCCAAACTTCTTTCTCTGGATGCAGATAGCATTTTCTATTGTAAGGCCTTTGGAGACGTCTTGGATCCTTGCATTTCTGGCAGTGTTTCTAAAAGCCTCCTCACCGGCATGCGTTTGATGCCCAGGCCATGGTATCACTTCCCCATGTCACCTCAGTCCTTGAACAGACATCCAAGGAATGCACTGACTCCTTTTGTCAGTGGCCTCTCTCAGTGCTAGAAGTCTTGGTAGCTGTATCTGTCAGCTTCCCATGACGACCTAGGACCCCTGCGCTCCAAGATCCCTCTGTGATGGATTCTTTGGAGGGAACACCTCTTTACTGAAAATCTACAGGTGGTGATTTAAGAGGTCCAACCCTTCTTTGTCCTCCACAGGGCAACCATAAAATGGTGGGGTGGATAGATTACTGAAACTGCATGCCACAAGACCACATCCTGTTCTGCTCTGCCACTGAACTCTATGACTTCGGGGCAGTCTCTTTGAACCTCAACGTTTGATGTTTATTACACAAAATAACCACTCCTATCCAGTGAGGTTATTGGAAGAATCTAATGAAGGGCAGCTAGGAGGTGCAGTAGATAGGGTGCCAGACCCAGAGTCAGGAGAGACTCATCTTCCTGAGGCTCACATCCAGTCTCAGACACTTATTAGCTGTGTGATCCTGGGCAAGTCACTGAACCCTGCTTGCCTCAGTTTCCTCACCTAAAAAAACAAACTGGAGAAGCAAATGACAAACCACGCCAGTATCTTTGCCAAGAAAACCCCAAATGGCATCACAAAGAGTCAGACACAACTTAACAATAACAACAACAAAAACGACAATTAGAGGATGGATATGTAAGGCATTTGAAAAATATGAATTACTGATACCAAAGGTGGTGAAGGCTGAGGCTTTAGGCAGCCGCCTCAGTGGGCTCTTTCTGCCTACTCCTTGAAACACAAAATAGAAGATGATTTTGATAAAACCATGCAGACAGGGTTCCAGTGCTGATTCTTCTTGGATTTTCTGTTAACAGCAGCCTTTAAATAAAAACAAAACAGAACGCTATCACAGTGGCTGTAATGTTGCTACACAAAACTCAGCAAAACCAATGCACTGTTTAGAACAATTCTCAAGCCATGGCAGGGGCCTACTGGGTATCAACATTTTTCACATGTGACTGACTCCCAACACGTCTGTAATCACAGATGACAGAAACTAGAAAGGCCAAATTGAAGCCGAGTATAATGGCTGAGGCCTGATTCACAACAAGCAGGCTGAAAAACCCAAAATTGTCTCTTCACAATTAAAAAAACTGAAGGAACATTTCTCTACATATACATTAGGGAAGAAATGAGATCACTTTAAAATATGACAAACTATTCCCACAATCCAAAAACGGACCCAAGCATGCCCCCTTAGTCTTCAAACTACAAACAAGCCCCCTTACCTCTATACTATACAGATGTGAGGAGGCTTTAATGGAGAGAGGAAGCTATTAGCTTTGAAAGGCAAAACTTATGGATGCTTTGGTGGCTAAAGTGCTCATCCTGGCATCAGGAAAACCGAGTTAAGATCTGTCCTTGGACACATACTAGATACATGATCTTGAAGGAGTCACTTAACCTTTATCTGCCTTAGTTTCCTCATCTATAAAATGGGGATAACAGGACCTACCTCTCAGGGTTATTATGAGAATGAAATGAGTTTATAAAGTGCTTTGCAAATATTAAAGCACTTTGCAAACATTAAAAACTCTTGCTTTATGTAAAATTTACATTGTGCAAATTCAACTTTACGTAAGGAATCCTGAAAGAAATCAGCATTCTAAAAAACACCTATGTTAACTTTACTATCCAGTACTGTGTTCTCCCTCTCTCTGCTCCTGCCCCCTAGCTTGCTGCTCCTCACTCTCCCAACCCTCTCACCAAAGAAACAAAATAAAACAAACAAAAAAAAACACCCTTTCTAGTGAAAGCAAATGGACTGTCACCTTTGAACAGGGGCTTGGCCTGACCTTATCCCAATCTGCCCACCCACTGCCTTTTTCTCCATTCTGGCGAGACCTTCCCAGTGACTAGCCTGGAACCGCCCTGTCCCCAGCCTATCACATGTCCTTGAACCCTGCCCCCAACCTTCCTCCACAGGCCTCAAGGGGGAAAAATTCACAATCTGTAAAAGTTACTTTCTATAGAAGCCTGCAGACCCGTTCACTTATGTAGAGAACTCTTTGTACAAACTACTAAAAAAGGCCAGCATCTGGAGTAGAAATCCACACCTTGAGAATTTTAAAAGCTTTTTGCCTCCAGTTATCTCATTTCATCCTTTAAGGCTATTGAGAAACAGCAGGGATAATTATCTCCACAATCATAGAACTTCCTCATTAGGAACCAACAGGTGACCATCTGGCTTTTACTGCAGGCCACTACCCTCCCTCCTGAGTTAGCCCATTTTTTTGATAACTTTGATTATTTAGTTTCTCTCTACATAAAGCTTAAATTTGCTTCCCTACAACTTCTGTCTATAAACAATCCTGTCCTATGGGCCTAAAGAATACAAGCCCTCTTCCATGTGAGGTCCCTCAAATTACCTGAACACCAGTCTGTTTTCTCTTCTGGAGGACAATCATGTCTAGTTTCTTTAAATGCTGCTTGTGTGGTATGAATTTAATGCCCTTCATTATTCTGGATGCCATCCTTTGGATGCTTTCTAAAGTCCTTTCTAAAAGGTAGCATCTAGAGCTGACTAGTGAATTTCAAATCCATTATGACTAGGACAGCAGGACTACCCAGTCCTGGACACTGCCATTATCTTATTGTGGCCTAAAGTTGTACGACCTTTCTTGGATGCCCTATCCCTCAGTCTATGGCTCTTTAATAATAGCCCTCCTTCCCTCAACCCTCCATCTTTCTCAGCTAAACTATTATCTAGCCATGCTTTTCTACCTTGTGCTTATTTTGATTTTTTTTTAAACTCAGGTCTAAGACTTTGTATTTAGTTCTTTTAAATTTCATATTATCAGACTCCACCCCATGTAGTTATTTTAAAATTCCAACTTAAATCATCCTGCATGTGGGCAGGATATTTAATAAAAACCATGCATTTTTACCATTATCAAGTCATTAATAAAAATGTTCAACAGCATAATCAAGCAGATTCCCGGGACACTTCACAGAGTTTCCTCCAAGATGACATCAAGCAATAAATGACCAATCTTTTTGTCCAGCCATTTAATCACCTCTAGTCCACATCTCCATTTTTAACCTGATACCACAAGTGACTGGCAAAAGCTTTGCTAGGACATTGGTATTATTCATACAGCTTTACTCAGATCCACCTAAATCTTGCCACTTGCCCACTCCTTTCCCCACCCTATTCTTAAAATCGTCCTGGTCATCGGGATCTTTGCCTCCTTTCCTACATCTTTACGTTTCACAAGTTTCAATAACTGAAGACAGGCTCACCTTGCAGATCCTAGTTTCAATTAGCACATTTACCCTTCTCGAATCTGCAGCATTTCCTATCTCCTCTGCCCTTCAGATATCAGTGACGGCACTTCAGTCACTCCATTTCCCAGGTCTTTCAGTATAAATATAATTCATTAGAGTCAACTGACATGACTCAAAGGCAGCCAAATCCTCTCTTGCTATCTCCTTTATCTTATTGATTCTCGATTAGTAATGGTTGTAATTGTTATTGTAGTAGTATAATTATAGTAATTAGTAATTGTTGTAAAGGATAGCCTTTACAAAGATCATTCTCCTTGGCACATCACACAGAAGCAAAATCATACGAGAAGAGCAGCTCTGCCTTCTTCTCACGACAAGTTTCATCAGATCAGTCATTTCCCCGAAGCATGGCTGCCACGTCTATTTTGATCTTTCCTCCAATGTGGTCAAGTCCATTTTTGTTAGGCCTAGCTGGAAAGTATTAAACATTTTACAGAAAAGGAAACCACAGCAGAGAGGTGAAGGGAGTTGTCCAGGGCATACAGTTAGGAGTTAATGCAGAGCTATTTCTCCTACCTCACCATGATGCCCTTAACGTCAAAATAAGGCCTGCAAGCCTAACTAATACAAGGTAGGGGAGTGTGAAAGCTACAGCTGTACCACAGAAATACAGAAGTCAGCCAGCTATGAAAAGTCAACTTTTAATTATAACCAGTGTTGCCAAGCAAAAATCAAATGGAGGTTAACATGATACAATTCCTCTAAAAAGAAAACCAAAATTGCTCTTCTGCTCTCCAAGCTACAGTGGGATCAAGGAGGGACCAGACCCAACTGATTCCTTTGGATTCCAAGGGGTTCACTCCATGGAAGAGTATCTCCCAGAATACACAGTGCAGGGTGTCGGATCTTCCCATCAGTCAACAGGAACACTCTCCATAGGCAAGACTCAGAGAAGCTGTTAGAAATTTTTCTAATAACAGAGGTCCCAAGGCTACCCAAAATAATCTAACCCTCTGACTAACAGAGGAAGGAAGAGAAGCCTATAGGATTTTGAGGACGACCCAGAAATAGGACAGCCTGGGGATACTCTGTGCCTGCTCCCCTCAAAAAAAGGAAATCTCTTCTTAGAGGGGAAGACAGTGTCAAATGTCATCCAGAAACGTGGGTCCTGGAGAAGGAGCAGGCAGACGGTGCAATGTCCTTCCATCAGTCTAGCTCCATCCCTACCTAGCTAGTTTGAAGCCAATCCAGGCCAGACTAAATGCTAGCTAGAATCCCTGACGCCTAGAGCAAAAGTTTAAAAAAATATATATGTGCAATGGGAAACAATTAAAAATGCCCCATAATCTCAGCAACATAATAGTCACACATATATACACATATCTATAAAAAACAAAAACCTAACCCCAAAAGGACCAATCTTGCGTGTGCCCTTAGAACACTCGGTCAAACTCTGTCTGATTGGTGGCCGCGGGGTTGCGGCTCTGATTGGTTGGCTGCTGGGGCATGTGCCCGCCGCCTCTCCGCCGGGGTGGGGCCAGGTATTCAAACATGGAAGTGCTGTGAGTGGACAGCATGTTCTTGAGGTCCGAGGGCATGGGGTCTGACCAGAAGAAGTCATGGTTGAGAGCATCATCGCTATCAATGCGTTGCGTGGGGTCCAGCACCAGCAGTTTATCAATGAGGTCCAGTGCATAAGGGTCTTTGACATAGGCTTTGAGCCGCTCTTTTACCTTCCGTTTCTGTCCTTTAGGCAGGTCCAGTTTCTCATAGAGCTCATATTTATCCACATTGGGCCACACCTACAAGGGAGAAAGAGCCCTTAGATAGTCAGCTTGGGGGAAGGGGGCTCTTACATGCTAATCCAGTTGAGCACAAATGGGGCCAAAACCTAGAATTTTAATCCAATTGTCTCCAACTAAACTAGGAAGTCATTCTGTCATCTTTGCCCTTGCCTAAGGAGAAAGCTAGTCCTCCCAGTACTAACAAAAGCTGCAGGCCTGAGGCTGCCCTACACAGCACAGAGGGCAAGCAAACTGAGCTGGAGGGGAGCTTTTCTGCCACCTTCTTCTTACTGAGCTCCTCACAGCCACCAGCCCTAAATGCTTTAGAATATGTTCTAAAAAGGTGGGCCTCTCTAATTTTTCACATCTAGCACCCTGCACAAAGCCTCATATCATATCATATCACATAATATAGTCAAATGCACTTGTTTTTAGTTATCACTTAAAATTTGGAAGACTTGCAAAAATTTTTTTGGCAGACTTGTTTTACTTTTAACTTATCCTTGAATTAAGTGGGCTTCATCTACTAGTGAACTCAACACTTGGGAATCCAGGGGTGAGATGGTGGCAAGTTTCATCCACATCCATTTTTGCCCACAAAAACTACTGAGACACAGAATGTGTCCCAAGGGCTACAGATGGGAGTACAGCTGTAACATCTGTTTTTTTAGGTGACTGATGCTCTGGTACTTGGCAAGAAGTTGATAGTTATCAGATTACAGAAGGCAAGACTGAAGGACTGTGAGGTTGGTGAGAAACTTACCTCTGGGGTAATGGAACCACAGAGCTGACTGATGAGGGTCAGTTGGTGCTGCTCTGTGTTACCCTGCATAATAGGGCTACGGGTCCACATCTCTGCCATGATGCAGCCTCCACCCCAAAGGTCTATTGGGGGGCCATAGTCACGCTCTCCTGTAGACAACAGCAAGAGATAATTGTCGTTACGGAGCTTATTCCATCTTGAACCCCTTAGCTCTCATGCAAACCTCCTGGGAAAAGAGAAAGACAGAGTGGGTCAGTTTCCCAGTCTGTCTCTGAGGCAACTAGGTGGCACAGTAGATTGTCTGGAACTGGAGTCAGAAAGACCTGAGTTTAAATCTTGTGACAGATATTTACTAGCAGTAGGACCATGGGTAAATCAATTAACTCCTTAGCTTCAGTTTCCTCATCTGTAAAATGGGAACAATAATACCACTTACATCACAGAAGTGGTGAGGATCAAATGAGATGATACATACACAGCATTTTGCAAACTTGAAAGCACCACAATTGGTCGTATCTGACCTCATTTTACAAAGGAGGAAACCTAGACAAGTGACCTGCTTGAGATCATAAAGCTAGTTCAGGAACAGCCAGGACTAGAACTTTCTGATTCCCAGTGTTCTTGCCATTATACCAC
Source organism: Petaurus breviceps papuanus (assembly GCF_028583685.1). Lineage (NCBI taxonomy): Eukaryota > Metazoa > Chordata > Mammalia > Diprotodontia > Petauridae > Petaurus > Petaurus breviceps. Next base: position 11,352,975 of record NW_027187344.1, read on the forward strand.
AGCTTCCAGGACTATGAGAGAGGGTGCTCTCAAATCCCCCAAACCACACCATCAATCCCACATAATCACCACTGCCCCACCCCCACCCCCCAGTGTCCTCCTACATCTCCCCCTGATGGGGTCATACCAAGCAGCAGCTCTGGGGGTCGGTACCAGAGAGTCACCACTCTGTTAGTGTAGCGGTTTGGCTGGCTGTTTTTGGCCAGACTAAAAGCCCGGGCCAAACCAAAGTCAGCCAACTTCAGGACCCCATCCCGAGTGATGAGCACGTTAGCAGCTTTCATGTCTCGATGCAAAATCTGTTAAAAACACACACACATGCACAGAGGTTAGTGCCCTTTGGCTTGTGTCCAGTGGACATGGACTTACATGGAAATCAAAGTACAAGACTGAAGCCTTAGGAAGCCTCTGGTCCATATATTGCCTGCTGGGTCAGCATCTCCCCTGGTCTAGGTACACACATTTGTTCTTCTCCAAACATCTAGTTATCATCTGAATTCCATTCCCCTCTTCACCTCCTAAAAATCATACTCCCAGAAGAATGTCTGACCTTCTTTAAAAAAAAAAAAAAGGACATTTTAATGGAAAGGGTAGTAGTGAGATTTCTGGGTCAAACCAATGGACTTTTTGAAACTAGAAACAGCAGGAACCCACAGGCTATTTGCTTATATAGTCATCCCTCACTGAGAAAGCATTTCTCCTTCTATACAAATTTTAACAATCCTTCAGGACCTGGGTCAAATCCAACCTCTCCTCCTTTGAACTCCTAGAGCACTTACTAGCTTCTCACTCACCTGGACTTTCACTACAGCCTAGGCAGCAGGCTCTGCTATCCTCTTTGCATTTACTGCCATTTTTTTGGATTGTAACAAGAGCCTTCTAATTGGTGTCTCTGCTTCAGGTTTCTTCCCCTCTCAAATACATACTCCACACAGCTGCCAGTCAAAGTGATTTCTGAAAGTCTGAGGAGGTAACACCACTACTCTATAAACTCTTATATCTCCCTCCTACCTCCAGGATCAAATGTAAATGCTTCAGGCTGGCACTTCAAGCTCTTCCAAACCTGGCCCCCTCCTGCCCTTATTATATACTATTTCCCTTCACACACTCTTAACTGCTCTCACGCATGACACTCCTTTCCATGGTGGCACCTCTGCATTGACTGTACCTTGTGCCTCAAGGCTCTCCCTCCTCACGTCTACCTCTTTAAATGTCTCCTTTTACATAAAATCTTTCCTCATCCCCTTAGCTGCTAGTACCTTCCCCACCAAAACCTCTGCATTCATGTAGCAAATACTTTGAGAAAAAGGGATAACCTTTCTTGTGTCGCAGACCTTGGACAATCTGATGAAATCTACAGATTCCTTCTCAGAATGTTTTTAAATGTACAAAATTAAAAAAAAAAATATATATATATATATATATTGCAAAGGAAACCAACATAGACCTCAAGTTAAAAGACTTCTGTTAGAGATGTAGATATGATTCTGTCCCTCTGGATATCTTTATTTATTTATTTGGAGGGCAGTTGGGGTTAAGTGACTTGTCCAAGGTCACACAGCTAGTTTTTTGTGTTAAGTATCTGAGGCTGGATTTGAACTCAGGTCCTCCTAACTCCACCTAGCCGCCCCTTGTCCCTCTGGATAGAATGGAAGCTGCTTGGAGGCAGGCCTGTTTCACTTTCAGTTTTATATTCCCTGTGCTTAGAACACAGTAATAAGCATGTGTGCTAGTCTTGTTTCTCTAGGTGGGCTGTAAGCACTCCAGAGGCAAACCCTGTATTCATCTCCGTCCACCCTTGCCCTCCACTTTCTAGCACTTAAGAAGCGCTCATGAATCAGGCCCTTCTACCACCTCAGTGAGCCCTTCAACATACTGTGGTTTAACTACTGCATCAGCCTCTCCACTGGTCTCTCCTGCTCCAAATCATCTTGCATCCACTACCAGAATACTCTTCTTAAACATGTGACACCCTCCTTGATGTTAAACAACCTCCTCAATCTGACATTGAAGGATCTCCAAAACAATCTGGTTCTACCCAACCACAACGACCTTATCGCCTTCTATTTACCTACAAGTTCCCTCTAAAGAAAGGTTCCAGGCAAAAAAGTGGGTTATTCCTTATCTCCCCATTATAGTACAAGTATTCCCACCCCTAGCCTCTGTTCAGGATTTCATGTTATGACATACCCCACCTCCTCCCCAATTCTCCCTGGTATTTTTAAGGGCAGTTTGTCTCACCTTGTTCCGATGGATGTAGTAGAGACCATTGAGCAACATCTGCATCACCTTCTTGATCTCGGACAGAGTGAACTTGACGTGGGCATTGCTTAGCAGCCCAGCAAGGTCGTGTTCACAGAAATCAAACACCAGGTAGATGCTGCCTTTGCAACGGTTGTAGGGAGAGGCTGAGAGGGGATGAGAAAGAGAATGGTCAAAACCCAGTGCTAAGATGAACTACCTGCTATATCCCTACCAACCCCAGTAGCAGTGCCCAGAGGGATGACCAATAAGCATTTGCCATCATGGACATCTTTGGTGCAACAGATGCAAAATAAGCAAATGAATAAAAATCAAGAGAAACAGTATTTGGGAGAGGAAAAGCCAGCACCCAAATGAAGAAAAGTTCAGACCCGTACTCAGGAATACAGTATCATCAGGATTTTATGATTTAGTTTCCAGAAATGGAGAAAGACAGAGGTAGGAACAAACCTTAAACTACAAGAAGATAGAAACACAAGTTACCTTTCGTCCTACAGATCTCAATTAGGTTAACTACATTTTCATGTTTGAGAAGCTGGAGAATCTTGATCTCCCTTAAGGCAGTGATGGGAAACTGGTCAGGAAAAGAGAGAGGCAAGAATGAGGGACCAAGGTAACACGACTTAGGGCAGCTGAATTTCAATCCATCTTCCATACAATTGCCAAAATGATTTATTTTTAAAAGACACATCTAACAGTATCATCTTCTTACTTTAAAAAAATTACTACTCTAAAAGCTTTAGTGGTCTACTACCTCAAGGATAAAATACACGTTCTTCTATTTAGCATTTAAAACCCTTCATAAGCTGACTCCAATCTGTATTTCAAGACTGATTTCATATTATTCCTTTTCCAGGAAAACTGGCTTCTTTATTTTTCCATATATATAACATTCCATTTCCCACCTCCATATCTTCAGTTGGTAGAAAACTAGCCCTCCTCACATATACCGCTTGGAACTGTAAGATTTCTTCAAGGCTCAGCTCAAGTACCATCTCCTATATAAGTGAGAGGCTGACTTTCTAAATGAATGAATGGGGAGAGGGGAAGGGGAAAACACCAAGATTTTCTACCCTACCATCTGACTAAACTAGAGGTCTACTTTCTGGAAAGCTCCTCCATCCCTACACAAAACTGTTAGAAACCAAGGATGAATGTGAATTAGGGAAAAGGTCTTTAGAAGTCATCTGACATCTAGTACCATCTCTGTGTGACCTTGGGCAAGTTAATCTTTCAGTCTCAGTTTTCTAATTTCTAAAATGAAGGAGTTGATACTTCTAAGTTTATTCCCAGCAAATAAATATTAAGATTCTAGATCTGTGTTTCCAGAAGCTCAAAATCAGACATACATCTGGATTAAAACTGAAAAATGCAATCTGGGGAATTACAGAATTCATAAACATTCTAATTTGGCCTCAAAATATCGGCCAAACATGACAAAGCACTTACAAGGCTCTGCTCTTTGACTCTGAACACTTTACCAAATGAAGCCAAATATCTCAAACTCAACCATTTCAATACTGATTAAATCAAACTTTTTCCTGGTGTCCAACTTAACAAATATTCATTAACAGTCCACCTCTGGTGTTAAAAACACTGTGCTATGTGTTGGCTGAGATAAAAAGTTTAGACAATCTAGTAGTTCACTGCTTCATCCTTCCACCTTGTTTATTAAGAGGGCTAGAATCATTTCAAATCATTTCTTTGGGATTAAATAGATGACAGATAAAGGTTTCTTGACAATAATTTCCTTCTGCATAGTGACAATGCTAACACACATGCTGACCCTTCTATTTGTGAAATTCTATAAGGGAAACCATGTCATATTTGAAGCCTTGCTGATAAAAGTTCTGAATTACCTCTACCTAGTTTTTTGCTAGCCAAATTCAGTGAAATGGAGCTGTTCACAAGCTTTTTATAAAAACCTTAACAGACTAATAGGATAGGAATAGAATTCTTCCTAGAGGGATCAATATTTACTTGTCAATATAATTACAGCATCAGAATTCTTGCCCAACCTACCACACCCTCACTCCAAAACCTTTTTAAGGGGTGGGAGGTGAGAAGTATCAACAGGAAGGGGAATATGTATGTGTACATACTGCACTGAAAGGTGGACTTTGGTACAGCAAGTTCACAGATTGTTAGGAGTTGAAAAGGTTAACAAGGTGTTTAGTGAAATCAAGTGAACTCTGAGATATTAATCAGGCCTAGAGGTACAAGTGTGAACAATCAAGGTACATAATAAGTCTCAAACATAAGAAGTCAACATCTAGCAGGACTGGACTCCTGGCCAACTTGAGATTTTCCATGGACATTAATCAGACAACACAAGCTGAACAAATTGAGAGGACAAAGGGGCCAGAGTTTCACATTCCCCTACAGCTTAGACCCAGATTCCATTCACTTACCCCCTCCTTTTCATTTTCCATCAGCACTTTCTTCAGGGCCACCTTCTTGCCAGTCTGTCGGTGTTTGGCCTTGAAGACTTCACTGCAAGCCAAGAGATGGCACATTTGCTTTTCCAGGCTCCTTTTTTGACCAGCACCCTCCTCCCAGAATTTATCAGAAATGGCAATTACCCTTTATCCTAAATTCTTACAACAATTACTACAGCTGGGAGAAGCTTGGAAGTTAGCTACTCTACAAATCTCTCACTATACAGATGAAGAAACTGAAAAGGGGTGGGGTGGGAGGTGGTGAGGAGAGCACAACTGCCCAAGATCACATTATGAATTAGTGACCGGAATCCCAGGTCCTAGCTCTTGCCACCAAACATACCCTTACTTTAATTGAAAAATACAAACAGGGCGGCCAGGTGGCTCATCGAGTAAGAGCACCGAGCGGCTCCAGTGTCGGGATGACCGGGGGGAATCAAATCCGGGCTCAGATACTTAGCACCAAACCCATAAATAACTGGCCGTGTAACCCTGAGCAAGTTACTTAACCCCCATTGTTTAAAAAAAAAAAAAAATACAAACAAAAACCTGTCTGCAAAAAGACTCACCTTCACATCCACCCCTAACTTCTATCTTAACACTCTTACTTTCCATCCCTTCCAGCGCCTCCTTTGTTCAGCTCCTCCCCTACCAGAAGCTCTCTCCCCTGAACCGAAGCCCCTTCACAGTCCCTGGGGGTTCCCCTACCCAGCCTCTCTTTTTTCTCCATTAACCTGAACCTCCTTTCCCTCCTGAGCCTTTCTCGCCAGGCCCTAAACTTCGGGATCCCAGGCAGACTCATCCCTGGGGCCGGACATCAAGCCATCCAGGCTCCCTTTGTCGGACAGTCTCGGGGCCCCAGCCTCAGCCCAAAGAGCCCCCCTCAGTCTCGAGGTCCCTGTAAGAAGGGCTCAGCCTCGAGCCCCAGGCTCCAGAGTCGGGCTGTTAACTTTCTGGACTGGGCGCCCTTCCCTGCGGGCGGTCCCCCCTCGGCCCGGAGGCTTCGGACCCACGGCTCCGCTTAGGCCTCGCCCACGCCCCTCCCCAGCGTCCCGCGGGCTGCCCTGCTCCGGCCCCAGTCCCCCGTCCCGGCCGGCCCCTGGAAGTCCCTTTCTGTCCGAGGCCTCAGGAGGCCACCGGCCCCCCAACCCTGCCCTGGCCCGTCCCGTCCCAGCGCTCACCCGAAGGTGCCCTGGCCGATCTTGGCTAGCTTCTCGTACTTGGACACTTCGTCGCAGAAGGGGCATTCCACCGTGTCGTACTGCTTGGCCATGGCGGCCTCGCCCGTGCCTCCCGCCGCCCCACTGGCGGTCCCCGCTGCCCCCGGGCCGGGCCCCGCTGCAGCCGCCGCCGCTGCCGCCGCCGCCGCTACCGCTGCCGCCGCCGCCGCCGCGCCCCCCACGCTCCAGCCCCCTCCTCGGCCCCGCCACTTCCGCCTCCCGGGCCACTTCCGGCCCCGAGGTGCCGGCCCCGCCTCTTCCGCTCTGCGGCCGCCGCCGGGACCCCTGGGACTTGTAGTTCCCGAGAGGACGGGGGCTGCTGGGGCTGTAGAGCCGCCACCGCCGCCGACACCGCCACCGCCGCCGCCAACACTACCAACACCTCCCGGGCCGGGAAGGCGGGGCCCCGGGATGGGGGCGGGGGCGCGGGGCGGCCCGTCCCGTTGCATTGGCCCGGCAGCTAGCCCGTGGAGCTGCTCCGGAGCGGATCCCGGGCGAGCCGCAGTCTCCTCCTCCTCCTTCTCGGCTCCGGCTTCTCCGACGCCGCCGCCGCCGCCGCGGGGCTGGGGGCGGGGAGGGGAGGGCGGGGGGAGCCGCCCCCGGGAACCGGAGCCAGAGCCGGGCCCGGGGACGCTTGCTCCTCTCCTCCTCCTCTCCCAGGCCCGGGCTGGGGCAGGAAGGGAAGGAGAGACTGAGACAGGAGGAGGAGAGGACACCGAGAGGGGGTGGAGGTAATGGGGGGAGCCTGGAGGGGAGGGGCTGGGGGCGCGTTATAAAGGGGGGGTGGGGAGGTGCCGCCCGTCCTCGCCCGCCTACTCCGCGGGCGCACCTGCCGCGACTCCGCCCCGGACCCGGACCCGGACCCGCCCGCTGGGTTGGGGGTGGGGGTGTTCACGGTGCGTCACCAGCCCCGGCCGCGGCCCCTCCCCCCGGGGGGTCCCGTCCCCACCTCCCCTCGCCCCCGTAAGTGCCGGGGAGAGGAAAGCGAAGAGTGACGTCTGGGCCCAGGAGCCTGGACGCCTGGGAGTCTGGAATCGAGCCCTCGGTTCGCCGACGGAGAGCCGCCCAGCGCGTCCCGTCTGCCGCCCAGCCGTGCCTCAGTTTCCCTTTCTGCACCCTAGGCTGGGGCACCAGGGGCGCCCCCAGTCTTAGCCGTCGTGGGGACAGCGAGCAAGCGTAGCCCTTTCCTGCCAGCTCCCCCCACCCCTCGGGCTCCGAGTCGGGAGAACGGCCGAGAGGCGCACGGAGGAGGCGCGGAGTGAGCGGGGGCCGAGCCAGGGGGGCGGGAGCCGCCTTCCCCGCGCCGGCCCCCCGGGTTCCCTTGGTTGACATGGCAACCGATCGCCGCCAGGGGGAGCTGCGAGACCAGAGGAGCTGAAGGAGGGACGGGCCGGGGGTGGGAGGAATCGGCCTGGGAGGCCTCTTGGGTGCAGGTGGGCAGAGCGGGGCTCTTTCCCATTTTCCCCTGGGACTTAAAGACCCCGGAGACCAGAGTGCCCAGGCCGCCCTCTCGCTTTTCTGGAGTGGATAGGAAGGAGAGAGCGAGAAATACTCCTCCTTCCGTCGCCTCAGTTTCCCCTAGGGCAGGGCGTTAACTTTGCAAACTCACCATGTCTAAAACTGACCTCCTCACTTTCCTCCAAAACGGGCGATCCTTTCAGACTTCTGCATCTCCGTCACATCCTTCTGGTGAAGATCTCTTCTGGCCGGACCTAGGTGGGGAATTATTAATGTTAACCACAATGAATGCAGTCCAGACCTGTGCTTTTTCGATGTGTGTACTTGTATGAGGGGGAAGTACCTCCTGGTGTGAAAGCTCCCTCCAATACAGATCAACAACTAATCTGATTTATAGTATTAGAGTTGCTCGGTCACCAAACGGTTAAACGACTCACTTGCCCATGGTCAAAGAGTTAGTATGTGTCAGGAGGGAGAGTTTGAATTGAACAGTCTTCCTGACTTCAAAACCTGCTGTCCACTACTATGACTGGCTATCCTTCATTATGTCACAATACCTCAGTCACCACGACAAAAACTATTATTTAAATCAATGCTCTCATTTCATTGGACAATGTGTATGCCCTCCACTGGTGAAGACCTCATCCTAGGAGATTCTCCTTGGAGTCCGTCCATAAATTCTCTATAGTTATTCTTCTTGCTGTTATTGATAACTAATTATAATAAACAACAATAGCTCACGTTGATATGATAATTTATGGTTTACAAAACAGGTTCTCACAATTCCATGAATTCAGTATTGCATGCATTAAACCCCTACTTTAAAGATGAGGAAAGGTCTCAGAGAAGCAAAGGGGTTTGCCCATATTCATGTACTTAGTAAAGGATGAAACTAAGACTGGAACCTAGGTATGTCTGGTCATCAAAGCATACCCAGTCTTCCTTTGAAGTATCCATTTAATACCTTCTTCCTTCCCTAATCCCCGACTCCCACAGGAGTTCAGTGGATTCCCTCTCTGCACCCTGATCGGGAGCTGTCAGTCTGCTTTCCTGGCCTTTCAGAAAGAATCTAAGTGATTAGCTTAAGGAATTTAAGCTTCCTGAAACCCAGACCCCTAGGGATCTTTGCTTTTCACCTAGATTATTGCAACAACCTCCTTCATGGCCTTCCTCTCTATTCTTGCTCTATCCCGTTCCTACAAAGGTTATTAGATTAACCTCTTTGAAACTTTGTCATTTCCCTATTGGAGAACACAAAATGGCTTCCAGCACTAAATCCAAACTCCTTAGCCCAGTGTCCAGTGCCCTCTGTAATACCTCTCCAACCTTGCCTCCAATATTTCTTCAACCCTATCTCTGCCCTCCATGAATTCTCCATGAGGGCTGGTTTCCCCACCATCCCTGGGGAACACTCCTAGGACTTTCCTGTTTCTTTGACCCCCCCCCCTTTTTTTGCTGGCAGTGTTTCCCCTACCTGGAGAGCAGAGCCTGGCACATCCTGCGTAGGCAATTGAATTCAATTCAGCAAGCATTTATTAAGTACTTACTATGTTCCAGACACTAGGAAAGGTTAGGAGTGGGGACACAGATAAAAATGAAAGACTCACCCTCCAAGAACTTACACTTTTAGGGGAGAGGACAACACTGTATAAATAGAAAATTAAATACAAAATAGATAGGAAATCATTCCGAGATAGGGGACACTAGCACCTGGGGGGGGGGCGGTTTAGAATGGGTTTCCTCTAGGAGGTGGCAGTTGAGCTGAACTTTGAAAGAAGCTAGGGATTCCATGAGAAATGGGTGAGAAGAGAGAGCATTCCAGGCATAGGGGGACAACCTGGGCAGACACAGAAACAGGTGATGAAATATTGTGGATGGAAAACTGGAAACAAATCAGTTTTGCTGGATGCTTCAGTGTGTGAAGGAGGGTGAAGTCTAGTAAGGCTGGAAGTAAAGTCTGGAGCCAAACTGCAAAGGACTTCAAAAGTCAAATAGAGGCATTTGTATTTTATCCCAGGAGTGATGAGGAATCACTGGGATGTCTTGAGGAGGGAAATGACATGGTTAGACCTATGTTTTAATAATAGCAATTTGGTGGTTTATGGGGGATGGAATGGAGAGAAGAGAGGCTGGATTTGAGGATTCAGAGGCTGTTGCAATAGTCCATGTGAAAAGTGATAGGGGCTTGAAGGAAGGTGAAGGCAAATGTGTGGAGAGAAGGGCATGGATCTGAGGTGTCACAGAGGCAGAATAGAAAAGACTTATCAACGTGCTTGCATGTGGGGGGTGGAGGATAAAGCAGAGGGAAGAGTGGGAAATAATTGAAATGGAGAATCCAGGTAATGGAAAGAATAGTGATACCCTCAACAAAAACGAAGTTAGCAAGAGGGGAGGATTTTGGAGGAAAGATAGTTTTATTTTGGATGTGCTGAGTTTGAGATACCTTGCAGGACATTCAGTTGGAGATCGCAGTGGGTAGCTGGTGATGTGGGGGAGATAAGGTCTCTAAATTGTATCCTGAATCTTACTGTCCACCAAAGGCTTTCTACCTTCATTCTAATACTTGAGACTTAACTAGTCACAAAATAAATTTCTGCAAATCTCAGAATTAGAAGAGTAGAATTTTCTTCCATTAAAAATGTGTGTGGAAGTCAAGCCACAGGAGAAGTGGTGCAAAGGGACTCTAGATGACTTATCCTTGCATGTAAGAATACTCCAAGAATGAGTGTGTCAAAACCTTGCCCTGGCAAGACACGTGGCAAGGTGTCAGTAGGTCCAGAACTATATATCCAGAGATCCCTTAAGTGAGTGGAAAAAGATAACAGAAAAGGATCATAGATTAGAGCTGGAAGGAGCATTAGAGATCATTTAGTACCACCCCTTCATTTATTTTACAGAGGTACAGGTGAAGTGACTGGCTCAAGGTCATACCCCTCCAGGTTGACAGAATCAGAATTCAAACCTAGGTCCAGGGAAAACTCCAGATTTACCACCCTTTCCACAAAATCTCATTACCATCTCCCCTGTGGAGCCCGAAAGAGCCTAAACAGGAAAGACAAATAAAATGACAGAGAGGCGAGAAATTTCAAGGAAATGTAACTTCGGATCCAGGAGGATGGATCTTTTGGAGGAGAACAGACCGACTATTTTGCTGTCTTTTGGTTTTTTGCCTTCCCTTGTTCAGAAAAAAGACCAGCATAGAATAGGGCAGGGCAGGTCCTTGAGGGAAGAGAAGTCTTGCATCCATGTGGCTCTTCCCCTATGCAACAAGAAAAGGCCCCTTGGAGCAGAGGCAAGTGGGAGTTGTGTGTGCTGTTCTGAAAGTGGTCTGAGGAAACATCCCAAGAGTAATTACTTTTCCCCACTCAAAAGTGGAGCGCTGATAGATTTCCTGCACAAGGACATGGCAAATGCAGTCATTTGTCTACTTGACCCAAGAAGGTGGTCTGTGGACTGTGTTTATGAACCCCAGTGTCCTGCATAGATGAGTTTGAATGCATTGTGTTATGTGCACTTAAAAGCAGCATAATACTGAAATCTAGCCTTCTGGCCTAAGAAGGGAGATTTCTTGGGCAGGACCTGCCCTAGGGCTTACCTTGTGGGTAACTCTAGTTTCAAAAGTTCCTTCCCAAGGCTGAGAATTTAGAGATCAGACCACCTACAAACCTAGGAGGAAGAAGACCACTCACAAAGTTCCTGAGCTTGGAGGCCTGATGGGAAAGGAGGCTGCTCATTCATTGGCCCCAAATTGTGTTTATCTTCAAACCACAGTGACGCTGTGATTCTGGGAAGGACTTTGTACGACCCTCTAGGAAGGTTTTGGGCCCTCTAGAAGGTTGAAGGGTGGCCCTGATGGTGACTCCAACGTCAGCTCCATTCTGAGGGCAGTTGACAGGCTATGTGAATGCTTTATGTATTTATCTGTTTATGGGTTCTTATGAGGCCTTTGTGTTTTCTAGCACTTTCTGAGGTGAAACAAAGGCTGTTTTAGTCATCTATCAATAATTATATAAATATTATATAATATTTATAAAGTGTTTAGTATAATACCTGGTACATAGTAGGTGTTATAAATGCTAGCTATTATTGCTATATATATGTGTGTGTTCATGTATACATACATATATACATATATGTATATGTGTGTGTATCCACATTTCTATCTATATCCATCTATCTATTTCTTAGGTGCCTGTACTAGAACTAGGGCCCTATCGCACACGTTTAGACAGTGGCCAAAAATAAAGCATATTTAGAGATTTTCTTGGAATAACTCCAGGTGGGGCTAACAAACCAAAGAAAGAAATTGCCCTCTTGAATCAACCCCAAGAATTAAAAACTTTTTAAGGACTATGGGTCCATAAAGTTTATAGTCTTGGGGACTGGGGATGGGAAGGGGGTAGGGATGGGTCAGGATGGGCCAAAGGTTATGTTATGAGAGTTCATATTTCTACAGTGGTCTAAGGAGATTGTAATGGGTATTTTCCAAATTCTCTTTTAGCTCCAAATCTTGCAATCCATTGTTTACTCTAATCTACCACTCTTTATAACCTTGGCCTAGGCAGTCCTAAAAGAGAGGTCATCAGAAAGGAGAGAGGTGCCCTTGAGGGTGAGAACTACAAAGAGAATAAGGAGGTTTTCTGATCCAGTCAGTCAGAAGGTCCCCAATACACAGAGACTTGCATGGAGCTGATCTTTGACAGCTGGGTGGCACCATGGATAGAGCTGGAGTGGGTAGGGCCTGGTGTTAGGAAGACTGAGTTCAAATCCAGCCTCAGACATTTACTAGCTGTGTGACGGGGGTCAAGTCACTAAACTATAGTCTATTGTTTATCAGACTGGATTTAATATTTCTTATGGATAGCTAAGACTGGATAAGAGAAGCATTGATTAATTGCTTACACAGAGTTTTCTGTAAATGTCTGTGTACCAGGCATTGTGTGCAGATCAGATCCTCTCACTTCTGCTCAAAAATTTTCACTGGCTCCCTACTACCTACCAAGTAAAGTCTAACTACCTTTTCATGGTATTTAACACATTCCATAGGGCAGCTAGGTGGCGCACAGAGCACTGGGTTTAGAATCAGGAACTCCTCTTCCTGAGTTCATTTGACCTCTGACACTAGCTGTGTGACCCTGGAGAAGTCACTTCACCCTGTTTGCCTCAGTTTCCTCATGTGTAAAATGAGCTACATGTAAAATGAAATGACAAACCACTTCCATATCTTTGCCAAGAAAACTCCAAATGGGGTCATGAAGAATCGGACATGACTGAATAGCAGCCTGCCACCTTGCTAGCATTATCTCACGTTACTTCAGCCAAACTGAGGATTCTGTCCCATACCCTGCAAACACCTGCCTGCCCTTCCATTCCTTTGCTCTGGCTGATCCCTACATGAACATGCCTTCCCTCCCCTTCTTCACTTTCTGAATTCCTACCTAAAATTCTAATAATATAACCTATATCCCATCCCTACCCCCTTCCTGCCCCAGCTGCTAAAACTCAACTCACAAATTCCTCCAGGCACTTCTTCACATAACCTTTTTGTCTTATAACTCACTAATGCTCTTACTACATAGTTGAGTATTATAGTCTTGTTGCTTGAGGGCACTGAATGTGGCATTGAAGTATTGCATCTTTGTGGGCGGCTAGGTGGCACAGTGAGTAAAGCGCTGGCCTCGGAGTCAGGAGGACCTGAGTTTGGTTCAGCCTTAGACACTTAACACCCACACAAAAAAACTAGCCGTATAACGTTGGGCAAGTTACTTAACTCCAAGTGCCCTCCAAAAGGCAAAAAAAAAAAAAATTGTAAAAAAAAAATCCCCCAGTGCCCCGCTTTAGAAACATGTATCACATTCCTTTGCATTGCATTGTAGGTGAAGATGATGGAACTTAGGCATCTGGCCTGCTCTTCCACATGTGCCCTTTTCAGTGATATTTGTGCAAAAAAGCTACCTGTGATAGATGACAGCTAGTATGCTTGTAAAGAAAAAATTATGTTGTCCAATACAGAGGTGTTTCTGGAGTTACAGGTAGGAATTCAGAGCCTTAGAGCTGAGAACTACCCCCACACACACACACACAGATGGCCTAGACCCTTTGTTTCAGGGGGACACAAGGATATAGGTTATACATGGTAGACTTGGAGCCCAGAAAACCAAGGGTTTAAATCTTTCCTCTGATATTTATTAGCTGTGTGATCACGGAGAAGTCACTTAATTTTTCTAAGCCTAGACAGAGTGGGAAGGAACCTTAAAGTTCATGCAGCCCAACCCCTTCATTTTTCAGATGAGGAAACTAAGATGCCAAGACATTTAGCTGGCTTGTCCACCTGTAAAATGGAGATAATGATACCCAGAGCCCCTACTTCACAGGGCTTTTGTGAGGCTCAAATGAGATACTCAATGTTAAGATGCAAACTTGAAAGCCCTATAAAAGTCCCAGTTATTAAATGATCCATCACCAGCCTGCCATTTTATAGTTCTCAAGCATCGGCTCTAACCTATATTTCTGTTCTTATTCTCTACCATTCCCCTTTATGTCTCAGCCAAACTAGGCTAGTATCTCTTCTCCAAGCTAGACCTTCTCTCTCATCTTGGATCACAAGATTCAGAGCTAAAAGAGAATTTAGAGAATATGCATTATGATCTCTTTAAACCACTGTAGAAGTATGAACTCTTATGACATAGTCTTTGGTCCGTCCCTTCCCCAGCCTCAGTCCCCAGCTCCATGGAAAGTCCTTGGTTCTTGGGGTGCTTCAAGAGGGTGATTTCTTTCTTCTCATCCCGATCACCATGCCTGGGACATGCTCCTCTTCTTAACTCTGGTCTTTCTTCAAGACTTTGCGCAGAAGACTTCCTCTAGGAAGCCTTCCTTGATCACCTCAAGTGTGAGTATTTCTCCTTCCTTGAATTAGCTTGCATTTACTTACTTGTGTTCATGTTGTATTCCACCCCCCCAGCCCCCCAGCCCCCAGCAGATAATAAACTCCATGAGGGAGCATAGGAAATCTTTCAGTACCTCTTATTCAGTAGATATTAATACATATTTATTGAATTGACTTGAAAATTATATTGTTGTTTAGTTTTTCGGTTGTGTCTGACTTTTCATGACCCCATTTGGAGTTTTCTAGGCAAAGATATTGGGGTAGTTCACCATTTCCTTCTCCAGCTCATTTTGTAGATGAGGAAACTGATGCAAACAGGGTTAAGTGACTTGCCCAGGGTCACATAGGTAGTAAGTGTCTGAAGGGAGATATGAACTAAGGAAGATGAGTTTTCCTGACTCTAAGCCCAGTGCTCTATCCACTGTACCACCTAGCTGCCTCCCAAACTATATAAATATGTAATTTTATATTATATTTACAATTATATATACACATATAATTTTCAAGTCAATTTTATATACGTCATATATAAATATACATTTGTTGTTATTGTTAAGTAATTTCAATTATGTCTGACTTTTCATGACCCCTTTTGGGGTTTTCTAGGCAAAGATAATGAAGTAGTTCACCATTTCTCTCTCCATCTCATTTTACACATGAAGAAACAGATGCAAACAGAGTTAAGAGACTTGCCCAAGGGTCACACAGTTAATAAGTGTCTGAGGTTGAATCTGAACTTGGATCTTTCTGATTCCAGGCCCAGCACTGTATTCACTGCACCACATAGCTGTCCTCATAAATAAATATATATACATATATAATATAGAAAATATATATATTTTTCATATGTATACTCTCAGTCTAGATAATGTTCTTTCTATTAATCTACCGTTTATTATAGGACGTTGTTTTGAATTGTAGTTATCCATATATATGTCTCATTTTTACTATGAAGCTAGGAGCACGAGAGCAAGAACCTGGGGATTCATTTGTGTCTGTGCTGCTCTTAGACCTTATCATATAGAGCCTTGTATAGACCTCTGATAGGCACTCAGTTAATATCTGTTGATTTGTTGATTGTTAAAAGATTTCTGCCATCTGACCTGAATCCAGCGATCTCCCTCGGAGGGGTCTCTGTCCAGGCCCTCAGTTACCATCACTGGGTAGATGGTACTTTATGATCTGTAGGACTCAGTCCTCTGGTCCTGCCTCCGAGTGGGATGGAGGCCAACGGGAGGGGAGCAGCTAGCTGACCTCGAGAAGTAGCCAAGTCTTCATTATAGAACCATTAAGTGCTAAGAGCTGGGAGGAGCCTCAAACATGGAATGCTTGAGGCGGAAGGGGCCTAAGAACAGAATGTTGGCATTAGGATGGACCTTAGAATAAAGAATGTAAACTCACTAGGAGGAACTTGAGAGCATGTTAGAATGTTAGAACTGGAACAGACCTTAGCTGTCATGGAGTTCAATTGTTTTATTTCACAGAGGAGTCCTGGGTTCCAGGCCCACTTTGGCCACTAAGTTCATAACCTAGGGCAAGGTCACAAGGACTTCACTAATCTCTCTGGGCTCCTCTTTCCCCCCACCACACCATTCCAGAAGTGACTGTGCTTTGTGTAGCTTAGCAGGAGGCAACCAGACAGTTTTATTACAGGTGTGACTTGAGGGACGCAGGGAATGCCCGACTGCCCAAATTCTCTTTCCTTTCAGGTGTCACAGGCCTGAAATCCTACTGTTGTAGAGAGTTGTTTCAGTTAAGAGTTTACCTACTTCCTGTAGATCCTCTGTTAAAAAGCAGACTCCCTGGGAGGAATAACTGATTAAGTCACTAATTCTTCAGACCCCTGGAGGGGGGAGTCCCCACCTTCCACTTTCTTTCAGGGTCCTGGTGTGTGGATTTCTATTCATTCTACGCTGGTTTCTAAGCCAATTCCCCGCATCTCACACTCACCGCAGAGGGAAAAGATGAGGAAACCGAGACCTACTAAGGGGAAATGACTTATGACACTTTCTGGGGGTGGGGGTGGGAGGGAAATGGGGGGCACCATCCCTGGTGGGGAATGACAAAGCAAAATGACTATGGCCCAACAGGATATGACTCAGGAAGTGGATTCCAACGGGGGGAAGGGAAGGAAGGAGAAGGCTGGAGATGGGCCTAGAGAATAGTGGGCAGAACCTGGTTCAGTCAAGAATTTGGCCCTAGCCATCATGGCCATCTCTAAAGCCTGGGGATTTCCACTCATTGAAAGTTGGAAGCAAAAGCTTAAATATTTCAAGTTTGTCTTTGGTGTTATTTTCTGCTCTTCCCCTTATTTTAGAAACATGTGACCTCTTACCCATAACAGAAAGCATTACTTGGACATTAGAGCTGAAAGGGGTCTTAGAAGTCCTCAGTTCAATCGCCTGGTTTTACCAGTGAGGAAACCGAGGCCCCTCCTAGAAAGGGACTTACCTAAAGTCACATAGCAAGTTAATAAACTTCCTTTTTCTACTTGTGTCTCCTTTTCTGTTTGTCTCTTTCTGTCTGAACAAAAGTTAAGAGGAGCCAGTAGAGAGACCCCAAGAGCATTAAATCCTGACTCACAGGGCCTGGATCTCAGACTGTGGAGTTGGGACAATCACTTAAGCTCTCTGGGCCTCAGTTTCTTGGGCCTCAGTTTCTTCATCTGTAGAAATGGAGGGATTGGACTAGATGACTACTAAGGTCCCTTTAAGCTCTAAATATATGATCTTAGGACACATACACTCATACCAACAAGCATACATACCCGTGCTGACAAATATTTTACAGCAGGCTCTCTGAAAAGGCACAATACACCTTTAAATTTAACTGGCAATATTAACATTAACATTTCCTCCATTACTTTCTTAAATCTAGATAATTTTATAAATAATAATCAACAAAGCAATAAATCAAGCCTTGGGGGGGGCGTGGCTAGGTGGTGCAGTGAGTAAAGCACCCGCCCCCAACTCAGGAGGTCCCAAGTTTGGTTCCAGCCTCAGACACTTAACACCCACACACAAAAAAACTAGCCGTGTAACCTTGGGCAAGTTACTTAACCCAAACTGCCCTCCAAAAAAGGCAAAATAAATAAATAAATAAAGCCTTGGTTGATTTTGTTGTTGTTCAGTCATTTCAGTTGTGTCCTACCCTTTGTGACCTAATTTGGGACTTTCTTGGTAAAGATACTGGAGTGGTTTAACATTTCCATCATTGACAGATGAGGAACTGAGGCAAACAGGGTGAAGTGACTTGCCCAGGGTCACACAGCTAGTGAGTATCTGAGGCTGGATTTGAGCTCAGTTCTTCCTTACTCTGGTCCTGGTACTCTCTCCTCTGTGCCACTCATATGCCCTGATGTATGTGCTAATTTCTGGAGTATGAATATTACACTGAAAATTTAACAACTGACTCTTGAAAGCCAGTGCAAGTTGATTCCAGCATACCCTTAAGTGTGTGTGCATACATATAGACACACATCTCTTTATGAAAAGCCTTGTGTTATCTGAAAAAGGGGGAGACAAAGGAAGAAGGATACTGGACTTACATGAAAACACATTTAAACAAATGAAAAAGGAGTTCAAGTATAATCAATATAATCAGTCCAGTGAGAAGCATTTACTGTGGTCAAGGCCCTTTACTAGGTACAGGTTGTATTATAATGATACTTGCAGCTGCTGGGGAGCTGTAAGACCCATAACACCAGCACACAGGAAGGTTGCTAACACAGGTTCTTGATCTGCTTTTCTAAAGCAAAGACAGCTTCAGAGGGGTCAACAATCTTACTTTAATTAAATAATACAGACAGATAAGTAGAAATAAGTGGGTATCCAAGAAAAAATCCAATAGACAGGGCTCCAACTGTCTAAACAAAGTAATAGATACATAAGCACCAGAACAGGGAGCACCAACATCTGGGTTCACACCTTACCAATGGCTACCCAGAGTCCCATTTGGCCAAATCACAAAGAAACATTCTTCCCATGAGTGAGCACCAAAGTAAAATACCAGCCTCCCAGTATATATAGTTTTCAACTAATAGGTTCAGAGGCAGAAGGCATCACAACCCATGTGACTCAGTGCCTAATTGGTTCAGTACCAAAAGGTATGAAAGCCTTCATGCAATCAAGCCTGGTAAGCAAGCCTCCCTGTAAGCAAGCTCCTCCCCCAAGGCAATATAAATCTCCCTGAATATGGGCTCTATGTGACCCAAGATGTGTCATAGCTGTGAAATGGCCTGGAGCTCAAAGCAGCAAGACATCAGTGAATGAAATACCTATATACTTTTAGACCTGGGAACATGGCTCCTGTTCTAAGGGAAAAGGGGACACATGTGATTACGTAGGCCTATTAATGGTCAGGGAAGACCTTCCTATTCCTATTAACCCTACACAGGTTAAAGGGCATATAAAGATATATTATATTATCCATGCTCCCAATAATAATCACTAGTAGCTGATATTCTAGTGATTTGAGTTTTTCGATGTTCTGTACATGCATGATCTCAATTGATACTTATAACAATTCTGTTCAGTAAGTACTTGGGGTATTGGTAGCTCCCTTTTACATATAACTTTTTTTATTCTGGCCGTCACTGACCAAAGGTCAGGTATGTTAGATTTCAGCTCTCCTCTCCAGGGTAAGGGGATTGGGAGGGGGTATGTTCTAGGTTCTCTGCTAATGATTCCAGCCCTCATTAATGGTATTCCCCAACTATAGGGAGGGGGTCCACTGTACCCCATTTCTATTAGCCACTAACAGTTAGATTAGCTTTTACCCAGAAATGTTTACTTCCAATCAATATATACAAACTTACTTCTTCTAGCACATGAAAGACATAATCCTTCTCCCGACTTCTACTCCCCACCACCTCAGTCTCTGAGGAGGGAAAGGGGAATGAGGTTTGTAACTCAGTTTTTAATAGAGCATGGTTCCAGTTCCAAGTCCAAAATCATCCTCAGGTCTAAGTGCCACGCATTCTGTCTTCTCAGAGCTTCAATGCTTGCTTGGCTGGATACACCTGCTCGAAATCTCGGCTCCAAAGTTACCATGGATCAAACTCCTAGTCCTGTGAGGAAAGCCTCTGTAGCAGCAGCCACACTAGCATACACAGGATGGCTGCTAGCACAAGTTTTTAGATCTGCTTTACTAGGAAAGACAGCTGTTTAAGGGGTCAACAATCTTTTTAAATTATATTCACTACTAGTTCAGGGGAAAAGTCAGCACCCTGAACTTCAGAGAAAATACAAACAGAAAAATAAAGACCAACAGATGGGGTGTCTGTCTGAGAAATTAGCATAGATCAACAGACAGATCCAACTGTCTGACCAAGGCAATATACATAGTTACCAGAGAGAGAAGCACCAACATCTGGGTTTTTCAGAGCCAGGGGGTGGGGTGGAGTGGAATGGGGGTGGGTGGGTGTGTATATGTATATATATATATATATATATATATGTGTGTGTGTGTGTGTGTATATATATATATATATAATGTGTGTATGAATATGAGGCATAATATGGTATCACAAAAGGCCCAAAGGACTATGGGAGTTTAGAAGGAGGAAAAATGAGTATGGATTTCATGGAGGAAATAAGCAGAAGTGAACTTTGAAGGATAGATAGGATTCCTGTAGACATATTAAAACTCAATATATCCAAAACAAAACTCATTAACTTTCTCTTCCTCTCCTCAATTTCTCACTTGCTGTTGAAGACACCATCCTCCTCCCAATCAGCAGACTCACAACTTGGTTGTCATCCTCCTTTCTTCTCTCTCTCGTCCCCTGTATGTAATCAGTTTCCACATACTGTCATTTCTGCCTTCACAACAACTCTCCTATACTCAGGCTTTTCTCCTCTCATACTGCCAACATCATGGTGCAAGCCCTCATTGACTCAGACCTGGACTATTGCAGTGACCCCCTCTCTGGTTTGTCTCCCTGCCTCAAGCCTCTCCCCATTCCAGTCTCTCTTCCCCTCAGCTGTCAAACTGATCTTCCTGAAGTGTAGGTCTTAGCAGGTCACTCCCCTGTTCAGTAAACTCCAATGACTTCCTATGACCTCTTGTGTCAAACTTAAAAACCTCCCTTTGATTTTTAAAGTTTTTTACACAAGTCTTTTTATATTTTACTCACCACTCTGTACCCAGTGATTTAGCAACACTGGTCTCCTAGCTGCTTTCCTGTACAAAACATCCATCTCTCAAACTCAGGGCATTTTCTTTCTTTTGTTACTTTAAAAATAAGTTTTTACTGATGTTTTCTGCTTTTTACATCATCATAGTTATACCCAGTATCCCTCCCCCTTCCCTTCAACTCTGGGTATTTTCACAGGCTTTCTGTTCCTCACCTCTGCCTCCTAACTCTTCTGGCTTCCTTCAAGTACCAGCTAAAATCCCACCTTCTGCTAGAAGCCTTTCTCCCATCCCCCCTCAATGCTAAGGCCTTCCACTTGTTGATTATCTCCAGGTTATCTTGTATACATGTCATTTTTACGTGTCTGTTTGTCTCCCCCATTAGACTGTGTGGTCCTTGAAAACAGAGACTTTTCATTTTCTTTCTTATCTTCAACAATTAGCATAATTCCTGACACATTTGTTGTTTTTTTTTCAGCCATGCCCAACATCCATAATCCCATTTGAGATTTTCTTGGCAAAAATACAGGAGTGGTTTGCCATTTCCTTCTCCAGCTCATTTTACAGAAGAGGAAATGGAGGCAAACAGGGTCAAGTGACTTGCCCAGGCTTACACAACTAGTAAGTGCCTGGATTGTATTTAAACTCAGGATGAGGAGTCTTCCTGATTCCTAGCCCAGTGCTCTCTATCCACTATGCCACCTGGTTGCCCACCAGACACATAGTAAGCTCTTAATGTTTGTTGACTTGACCAGAGGAACAAGGATATTCCAAGCAGGGCAAATAGTCATGGAGGTAGAAATGTCAAAGGTGTATTAAGAGAATAATAAGGAGGCCAGTTTAGCTAGAATGGAAGCTGTAGGCAGGAGGTCAGTGGGAGAAATGGTTTGAAAGGTAGGCAAGACCTTGAATGCTAGGCTAGACTGTCTTGTGCTTAATTCTAAGTTTACACTGAAAACCTGGAACATGTCCAAAGCAGAGTGACCAGGATTGTAGGAGAATAAAGGAGCATCCTGGACAAAGATCTGCTGAGAATTGGTGAAGTTTGACCAGCAGAAGAGAAAACTTAAGGCAAGGATTTTTAACCTAGGGACCATGGATGGATTTCAGGAGGTCCACAGATTCAGATGAGGGGGAGAAATTACATCTTTATTTCAATTTAATCAATTTTCTCTATAGTCCTATGTATTTCGTCTTACACATTTTAAAACATTATTCTGAGAAGGGACTGACAGGCTTCACTGGACTGGGTCCATGACACAAGGCCCACCAGCGGGGTCCATGACACAAGGTGAAGAACCCTTGACTTAGGGGAACACCATTAGTGTCTTCAGGTAACTGAAGGACATGTCGTGTGGAAAAGGTATTAGCCTTGCTTTGTCTGACATCTGGGGGCAAGACTAGAAGCAAGGCAACAGGTCAAGTCAATGAGTATTTTTAAATTGTTTATTATGTCTCAGGAACTGTCAATTATTGGGAAAAGAAAGGAAGGAAGAAAGGAAGAAAAGAAAGATGGAGGGAGGGAGGAAGGAGGAAAGAAAAGAAGAAAGGAATGAAATAAGGAAGGGAAAGGGAGGGAGGAAGGAAAGAAAGAAAGAAAGGAAGAAAGAAAGAGAAAGAAAGAAAGGAAGAGAGAAAGAGAGAAAGAAAGAAATGCATTAACAATCCCTGACCTAAAGGGCTTCACAGTCTAATGGGGGAGACAGCATGTAAGCAACTATGGACAAACAACATGTATACACCAGCGAGACTTTAGCTGAAATCTCAAGGAAGCCAGGGAACAGAGAAGAAGGGCAAAGAGTTGTAGGAATGGGCAGCAGCTGGTGCAAATGCCCCAGTCAGGAGCTGGAGTCCTATTGCCACTGAACTGCAGAGCCCACATATATAGAATATAAGACTGGAAAGACAGGAAGGGGCTCAAGGTCGTGAAAACATCTTAAAAAGCCAAACCCCGCCCCTCGTGTGGCCTCCTCGTGCGTGCATGCACAAGCCTGGCTCCGGTAACCGCCAGCCGGCTGTTGGAGGCCAGGCTACCGCCGGCCTGTTCCCAACAGGTACATGCATTGAGCCTCGCCAACGGCCACTTGAGCCCAAACAATGAAAGCTCTGAGTACAGCCACCTCCCCAGCACTGAGACTTCATTCATTCTTCAAGAGCTCCAGACAGCTGTGGAGGCGCCTGCCAGTAGCTGAGGGACCAGGAACTCAGGCTCAGCTGTTTCTTCTTCAACTTCAAGGGGCCCTTTGGGGTTGGGCATATCAGGGACCCCCGTGTCTTCAGTGAAAAGTGGGGCTGTGTCCTTCTCAGGGACTGATGCAGAGGGAATTTTGAATTACAGACTGATTCAAATGGTGAGGAAAAAAAGTAAAAAAGCTGAGTTTATCTGGGTCCAGCAGAGCCGGAATAATAATAAAAATAGCTCACATTAATATAGTGTTTTAAGGTTTATATAGAATTCTTTATGTATATTATTATCTCATTTGAGCCTTACAACAGTCTGTGAGGTAGGTTCTTAATTATCCCTGTTGTATAGTTGAAGAAACTGAGGTTAAAATATCTATCTATGATAATACCTAGTAATTTTTTTTTGGCAAGGAAATCAGGGTTAAGCAACATGCCAAGGGTCATATAGCCAGTAAGTGTCTAATGTCTGAGGTCAAATTTGAATTCAGGTCCTCCTGACTCCAGGAGGGCTCTATCTACTGTGCCACCTAGTTGTCCCCATACCTATTAAATTTCTGTGTCAGGATTTGAACTCAATTCTTTATTCCAAGTTTGGTCTGGTATCTGCTAAACAATAAAACTTGGAGAACATTGAAGAATGCAAGCTGTAGTGAAAATAGTCCTGGATTCACAGTCATAATCTCACCTCTCCTATTTTCTTAACCTGTATAATTTTAGGTAAACTGATTAATCTCTCTGGACCTCGGTTTACTTATCTCTTTTTTTTTTTTGCTTTTTATTTTTTGGTGGGGGGAAAGGCAGGGCAATTGGGGTTAAATGACTTGCCCAAGGTCACATGGCTACTAAGTGTATTAAGTGTCTGAGATCGGATTTGAACTCAGGTCCTCCTGACTCCTGACTCGACACCTAGCTGAGCCTGTTTCCTCATCTCTTAAGGAAGGTTCCTTTCAGATCTAAGTTCTTTGATTCTACCCAAGCCACTCCTATATTAGAGACCTGAGGATGTAGAGTGACTTAGGGTCACACCTGAGTTAGGGACTGAACTGGAGCCCCAGTCACCTGGTTCCTTCCACGGTTTCTTCCTTTCACCCCTTTGCCATCTACTCTCCTACTGGCAGTGCCCATTCCCCTTCCCCTGTCCTCCAAAATGCCATTTTAGAAATTTAATTCAACAAGTACTTATTAAGGGCTGCTATGTTCAGGGTCCTATGCTAGGCACTGAGAATGCACAGATAAAAATAAAATTGTCCCTGACCTCTGATGGTTTATATTTTGCTAGGGAATATAGCATATACCCAGATAAGTAAATACAAGATAATTTAAAGAGAGGCAAAATACTAATAAGTGAGGACTTCAATATATTTACACGAAGGAAATGATGCTTAAGCTGGACCCTGGAGGAAACTAGGGATTTAAAAGAAATTAATTTCTATTGATTTTTCTTTTTTGCTTTTGAATCAGCTACATTTCCCAAAGCATCCCTCCCTTCTCCCCATCCTGGAAATCCAACCTTATAACACACAATAAAAAAGAAAATTTAAAAAATCATCAAAATTAGCGAACTCATCAAAGAAATTATATTATTTATGGTGTGGTTCACACCTATATTCCCTCATCTCTGAAAAAGGGGAGAGAGCTGCCTTTTCATACATCTTATTTGGGGCCAAGTTTGTTCATTATAATTTCATATCATTCAGCTTGGATTTTTTGTTGTTATTCTTTCCTTTTATTCGGCTGTGGTCAATGTGTATGTTGTTTCTATGGTTCCTCTTAGTTCACTTTGCATCAGTTTGTGTAAATTTTCTTAGACTTCATTTTCATCAGTTCTTACTGTGAAGTAATAGTCTAGCACATTCACATACTATAATTTGTTTAATCGATACCCAGGGGATGGGCTTCTACTTTATTTCTCGTTCTCTGATACTTCCAAAAAGTGTTTCTATAAATATTTTCGGTGTATCTGGGACCTATCTTTTTGTCATTGATCTCCTTGGGGTATATGTCTGGAGATGGGATCTCTAGGTCAAAGGGAATGGATATTTTAACATAATTCCAAATTGAAAGCAAAGAATTTCTAAGAATCTGAAGTAAGGAGGGAATGCATTCCAGGCAAGGGGCACACATTGTGTAAATGCATGGAGATGAAAGATTGGAAGTCAAGATCAGGGATCTCTAGATCAAGGGAAATGAATATTTTAGTCACTTTCTTCACATAATTCCAAATTAAACGCTAAGAATTTTTAAGAGTCTGAGGTAAGGAGGGAATGCATTCCAGGCAGGGGGCACAGCTTGTATAAATGCATGGAGATGACAGATTGGAAGTCAAGATCAGGGAACAGCAGCACCACCAGGTTGGTTGGGATGTCAAGTGTAAGAAGGGGAGTGATGTCAAATAAGTCTGAAAAAATGAGTAAGTGGGACTCAGATTGTGCAGTATCTGAGTCGGCTGTATCTTCAATAGCCACTGAAGATTTTTAAGTAAGGAAATATAATAGTCAGACCTTTGTTTTAAGAATATTTTGGCAGTGGTGTAGAGGAAAGATTAGGGAGGATAAAGCGGAGAAGCAGAAAAATCAATTAGTAAGTCACTTACCAAAAGCACGAGGCTGAGAGTTAGGACTTCTGAATTCTATGCTTCAATGCGCTGTGTGTCAGGTTTTTTCTCTTTATGGATGGGACTCAGGTACTGATGTCCCATACCTGATATGCCCCACCCATTCTCTGTCAAGACAATAGTAATTGCCCTTACTCTCTCTTTAATCCCACCCCCAAACCCCGCCCTTCTAAGCCAGAACCTTGGGAAATCCATGCTGTCAAAAACATCTAGCATCATCAAAGAATCACTCACTCTGGGGTCAGAGGACCTGAGTTCAAAATCTGGTCCTGCTCCTCCCTCTTTATATGCCCTTGGGTAGGTCCCTTTCCTCCTGGGACATTAATTGCCTCCTCTTAGTATCTGATTGGCAGGTTCAGGTTCTCTCCCCAGATGTTTTTCCAGGCTTAGGTTTTAGTTTCCACTAAGCTATTTGCAGTCCAGTGCATGCAGGTGATTTTGAGAAGCAAAGGGTAGAAAGTTTTCACTTCCTCATTTCTGTCCTGTTAAAGGCCTCAAGTTCTACTTTGGATGGGGAACATAGGTTCTTAGTATGATGGGACCACTAGTCAGACCACTCCCCACAAAGCCAGGCCACCAGGCTAGAAGTAATTTCCCCTCTCTAGGTCTCAGTTTCCTTACTTATAAAAATGAAAGATGTAACTCAATGACTTCTAAGGTTACTTCCAGGCATAGGGGAAAGGCGATTGGATCTAGAGTTAAGACCACCTGGGTTTGGAGCCTGGCTTTCAGTACACACTCCCTGTGTGATCTTGGGCCAATCACTTCAATTTCTCTGGACCTTGGTGGCCTCCTCTGTAGAGGTAGGGGTTTGAACAAAGGATCTCAAAGGTTCCTCCCATTCTTAAATCTTTGACCCTATAATTCCTAAGGACCCTTAGTTCAGGGAGTCCTAACATTTTTTTACATCATGGACCCTTTGGCAGTCTGGTGAAATCAGTGGACCTCTTTCTCAAAATAATGTTTTAAATGCGTAAACTAAAATACACAGGATTACCAAGGAAGGTAATGATTTTGAAAATAAAGAAGTCTTTTTTTCTTCCAAGTTCACAGGCCTGCCCTATCTCTCCTGTACCCCCACCCCAAAATCTAACCACAGACCCCATGGACCCTAGGTTAAGAATGCCTGGTCTAGTGTGTGTGACTTCCCAGGAGGAGAGCTCGAGTTAGCCTTGAGAGCAGGGTCTGGGAAGGCAGGGACACCTGGGTTTTCTTGCTATTTTAGTTAATTCTGAGAAAAAGAAGCTATTAGCTTTCTCCCTTTGGGCTGCAGATTTCTTTCCAGTCAGATGAAACTGCCGATCCAAGATTCTGGCCGTCTGTTCTTTTCCCATGAATTCCCATGAGTATTGGGGGGCATTGGAGGAGCCCCCTCCTCCTCTTCCCAGGGGTTGTACACTCCACCCCCCGACCCCACCCCCAAGAGCAGGACCAGGCGAGCTGCTATGGCTAAGTATGTCAAAGCCAGGTTCCCAGACCCTGAGGTTACTCCTGGGTCTTTTCCAGGCCCTGGGGATGCTGTGGTCTCTTGTGCTACTCCCTCCCCTTCTGCTGGCCCAAGCCGAGCAGGCTGCCCAGGGGAGGCGGGCAGGGGCCAGGGGCTGGAGGAAAGGTCTAACTTCCCTCCCCCCTTTCCCCTGCTGAGAGGGTGAGGAGGGTGGAGCCGTGGGAGTTTCACTATTTAAAAATACACAGAGGAAGCGAGCTGAGAAAGTGAGAGAGCAGAGAGGGGACGGGGAGAAAAAGGGGAAGGGGCTGGCCAGAGTGGGGGGGCTCCCACGAACGGATGTGAAGACATTCCAGGGAGGCTTCTGCTTATCTCTTCGGCTCTTCTCGGCCTTCCAAAATGACTGAGGCTCCTAAGAAGACGGGGAGAAAATTCAGTGAGTGATGGGGTCTTTCTCATTCCCCACTTTTGGTGTTCAGGGAGGGGGAATTTGAGTGTGTTCATTCAGTTCCAAACTCTGCCATGGGTTTCCCCCACAGTTGTTTGCATGATGTCTGCCTCCTTCCCTCCTGGAAGAGGCAGAGGTGGCTGTCTAGCCAGCTGCCTCATGGCCCAGGTCACCTGAGCTAGATCTAGGATGGAAGGGATCACAGAGGCCATCTGATCTAATTCCTTCATTTTACAACTAAGGAAACTCAGGTTAAGTGACTTATCCAAGTTTGCACTGCTAATAACTGGCAGAACCTGAACCCAGGTCCTTTAACTAACAAGCTATTTTTCTTTTGACTGTACTGTGCAGGGACAGCAGAGTCAGGGCCTGTAGAGGCAGA
This sequence comes from Petaurus breviceps papuanus, assembly GCF_028583685.1. Lineage (NCBI taxonomy): Eukaryota > Metazoa > Chordata > Mammalia > Diprotodontia > Petauridae > Petaurus > Petaurus breviceps. The sequence goes on from NW_027187344.1 coordinate 11,380,449, forward strand.
ATGGAGACTTAGTGGATGGCTCCTGGTAGATTTGGGAAGAATTCTGTTGTAAGCTTGTCAACTCAACTATAAACTCCTTGAGGGCAAGGATGTAGTCTGTTTCATCTCTGTATCTCAAGGGGCCATAATTATGATGTCTTGCTAGCAGCAAGTACTTGCTCAGTAAATGAAGACTGAACTTCAGTTCATTTTAGTAGCCATACTTTGAGTGTCTTCTCTGTGCCTAGCATTGTGCTAAATTTTGTTGGGGAAATACAAATTGTCAAGACTTGGTCTCTGATCTCAGGGGAGGTAGAACATATCCACAAATAACCAACTACAACCTCGGAGATACCACGAGAGGTAACCACCACTACCACCATCCCAAAAACAATAATAATGACAGCAAAGACCATGCCTTCCAAAGCCTTCTCAAAGGCTTTGAGAGCTTAGAGAAGGAAGCACCCTGATTCTGGTGGGAGTACTCAGGGAAAGTTGCAGAGAGAAAGTGGCCTTTCACCTTGATCTTATAAACATGTAGGAGATGGTGGGGGATAGGGGTAGAGGATTACAGAGACAAAGGGGATCTTGGCTCCCTTCTAAGGATAGAGTGGTTTTATTGTAAGGTAATGGACAGGACACTCTCTCCCAGCCCCGTGGCCTTCCTGCCCATGACCAGGTTCCTGGCCTCCTTGGCTTCCTACAAATCCCAGTTAAAATCGTATCTTCTTCAAAAAGCTCCTCCCAATTCAGAATGGTTTTAAGTCAGTGCCTTCCCTCTGTTGGTTATTTCCAACTCATCCGGAATGCATCTTGTTTGTACAAACTTGTCTGCATGTTGTCTCCCCCACGAGACAGTGGGATTTTGTTTTTGTCTCTTTCAGTATAGTGCCCTGGCACTATTTAAATGCCTGTTAACTGATTGATTGATCCCAGGTAGCAAGTGCCTTCCCAACATTCCCTCCCCCTCCTCCATAGTGGATGACCTCTCCTATCCCTGGATTTGTGTATAGTGAGCCTCCAAAAGGTCACGGATGCCTGGCTTCCCCTATGATAGACAGGACCATCAGGCTCCTGGGGCCAGCCTCCCCACAGGGTCTGGATGGAAAAGATAACAGCAACAGAATCTTCAGTCTGGTGGTGATCTGATTGAAGTGTGTGTGTGTGTGTTTTCGGTAGGGAGAAGGTCAGAGACCCCTCTTCCCACTTCCCTATAGTCTTATAGGGAGGGTTTGACTTCTACTGGGTTAATCAGCCCTCCCCCACTTTGATATTCCCTCCCAAATCACCTTCACCTCCCCCTTCTAGAACCCTTAACTTCCCTGATGCTTCTCATAAACACTGTCTTCCTTCAAGGATCCAATGGTCTGCTACATCCTCTGGGAAGCCTTTCTTGATTCTCTCCAGCTATTAGCACTCTTTCAATCCATCCTGAAATTGCTTTATATTTACTTATTATCTCTGTTGCCTGTCATATCCTCTCAGCAGAAGGTAAGCTCTCTCAGGGCAAGGATTTTCTATTTTTTTTTTATCTCCAGCACTTAGCATACGATCTCATATTCAAATAAATATTTGACAAATTAAATTGAGTGAATCCACACAATAACCTGGTGAAGGAGGCAGGACAGATCTATTTTACAGATGAGGGATATTGAGACCCAGAGAGAATTGTCTTAAGGAAGGTCAAATAGCGATTTGCTTGGGCCAGGGCTCTTCCATTTCCTCCTAACTCTTGAATGTCAAAGGAGCTGAGTTGGCTTGGAGTAGATTTAGATGAGTGAGTGTGTGTGTGTGTTTGGTTATGATGGTTTTTGGACTCAGGCTGTGGTCTGGCCAGTGTCACTCCCTGCTGAAGACTTGGAAGGCCAGAGCTAGGGATATAGAGGCCTGTGAGAACTGGTCAGCTTGGGTAACTCTTGGTGCTCTAGGGAGGGAAAGGAAGCAGAAAATGGGGAGCTTGTGTCTAGTCTCGATTTAGTGCCGTGGTTGTGAAGAGGGCCAGCCTGGGAGCCAGAGGTCTGTACTCATATACTCCAGGATGTGGGGAGATGTTATCACCCCAAAGCGGGGGCTGCTGGGTGTTAGTGGCCTGGGCGGAGCCTGGGGGGCCCCAATAGCAGGAAAGGTAGAAGGGCAGCTTTTGTATTCATGAGTGTATGAACATTTAGGTATGCCCACACATATCCTCAAAATCATCTCACTCAACCATAATCAGGTATACAGTCTCCCACGCTCAGCACTAAGAACACTCCCACCAAAACACACACACACACACACACAGGTTTTTAGCCTATACCTGTGGTTCTCCACTCTTTTCCCTAAGTGAACATTTCCTAGAATGGGGATGGGACCATCAGTTATCAAGGTTGTATACTGACATTCTCATCAGGACTTGATGTTGTGATAGGTGGCATTTTGGATAGAGTATTGGACCTGAAGTTAGGAAGATCTGAGTTCAAATCCTGCCTCAGATACTTTCTTAGCTATGTAACCCTGGGCACCCAGCTGCTATCAGCCTCCATTTCCTCCTCTATAAAATGGGGACAAAAACAGCATCTATGTCACAGATCAAATGAGATGATGCTTATAAAGTGCTTTGCAAACTTTGAAACTATGTAATAGCTAAAGTTTTATAAATATTATCTCTTTTTATTATCAACTACAATCCTGGGAGATGGGTACTATTATTAGGCTCCTTTGTGTTACAGAATGAGCAGGACTCAAATTTAAGGTAGAATGTTAGAGCAAGCTGGAAGAGGTGCTACTATTATCCCCATTTTATAGATGAGGAAACGGAGGCAGGCAGAGGTTAAGTGACTTGCCCAGGGTAACACTGTAAGTATGTGGGGCAGATTTTGAGCCTATGTCCTTCTGATTCCAGATTCAGCACTCTATGCACAGTACTCTCCAGATACTTATATACAGGCTAGCTATTATTATAGATGCCTACCTCTCAGACACTGAAACCTCTCATTTATTCACTTTAACCAGAGTTCTTCAAGTTTAAGGCCTTCGGAAGTCTTTCTAACCTTCCCCGGAATTTTACACTCCGTCGTTCCTCAGCACCAGTTAATAACCAGCCCCGCCTGCAGCCAGATGCCTTTGAGAACACACAAGATGATATGGGCACTGTACCCAAGAGCCCTGGGGCTTATGCCCGGTCCAGTGACATGTATAGCCACATGGGTACCATGCCTCGGCCTGGCTCTAAGAAAAGCAGTAGTCGGCGGCAGGAACAGCAGCCTCAAAAGGAGGAGGGCTCCCCAGCTCCTAATCTGGCATCCCGGGAACTGCCTGAAGTTCCGGCTGCCACCCCTGACCTAGCATCCCGGGAGTTGCCTGACATCCCGGCCTCCCCAGCAGAAGAGGAAGCAGATACTACCAAGGGAAATGTTGCCCTCTGTCCCCTAGGGCCCTCGGAGGGCTCCCCAGGAACACAGGACATGGGCATCGGATCAAAGACTGGACAGCCAGTGGGAGAAGCTCCCAGCGAGAAAGCCCGTACAGATACTCCATTAGAAAGGTAAGTACCCTTCTGGAAAGAGTGCAGGCAAAAACAAAGTGAATCTACTTCTAAAAATACCATTGTTGGACCTGTGAGAGACAGCTTGGTGAAATGGGCTGGACTTAACCTTGGAGACAGAAAGAAGGAGTCCATAGACTTATCTGCCCCTTTAGGGTATTTGTTCTGTGAAGTTTGGATTTAGTCAAAGTGCCACACTTGAGGACCTAGGGGGCTACCGTTTCCCACTGATGATAGGAGGAGGCAGGCAGAAGAAATTTTGGAAACTCTAGTCATTCACCAAATATTCCTCGAGCAGTAAGTAACATGTGCCTTGTTAGGGGTGGGGTGGGGTGGGGTGGGGGTGGTTGGGATGGTAAATAAGAAGTGGCTCCTTCCCTCATGGAGCTCATAGTCTTGTAGGAGTGAGAAAACTAGCAGGGCCAGCAATGTCTGCTAAGAGTGGTACTGTTTGTGCTTAAAGAGTTCAGGGAAGGGCACTTCATTCATTCATTTGGTTGGTTGGTCAGTCAGTCAACAAGCATTTCTTAAATATTTACTATGTGCCAGGTATTGTCCTGGGGATATGAAGTAAAAAACAAAACCAAAAAAACAACAACAGTTTCTTCTTTCAAAGAGTGCACTTTCTAACAGGAACACAACATGTATGTACAAGATATAATGCAGAGTATAGGAAGGTAATCAGGGTGGGCTTCACTGAGGAGGTGGGATTACATAGAAAGTAAGAAGTAGTAAAGGCCTTAGCAACCATCCTAGAGGGCCTCCTCATTTGAGAGAGGATGAAATTGAGGCCTAGAGAAGAAAAGGGACCGACCAAGGTCACATAGTACCTGAGCTCAACGTCTAGGGTTTTCTCCAGTACCCTGTGATTCCTGCCCTAATCCCAGCACGTGCAGGCCCCAGCAGAGCTGGGACTGACCGTTTCCTCTTCTCAGGCTTCAGCAGTCAATAGCCAACATCCCAGTGTTCTGAGAGCTGGGAGGAGGTGAGGGGGAGGAACTGTGGGCAGGCCAGCTGGAGGGGAGGGCTTCTGAGCTCCAGCCCAGCCTCCAAAGTTCAGCCCAGCTGCTCAGTTGCCTGGGAGAGAGGGACTTGAGCAGAGGGGCTGGAAGGTTTCTCTGGCTGGAGCTGGAGAGCCCAAAACCCACAGAGCCAGATGACGGAGGTGGGCAGGTGGTACCACACCATGGGCCACAGAGGGTGAGTAAGATGGGTTCCCCCGGAGTGATAGGGAATGGGGCAGCAGGAAAAAGCCAACTCCTCTGTATTACAAAATCAGCAGGACTCAGACTGAAGGTAGAAAGCTGGGGCAAGCTGGAAGGGACATTTGGGATCAATCCCCTCTCACTTTAGTGATGGGGAAACTGAGGCCCAGAAAGGTGAAGTAGCTTGCCCAGGGTCACCCTGGAATAAGAGAATAGTGAGGGGGAGAAATCTGGGGAGTAGGTAAAGACAGAGAAGAGAACTGGCATGCAGACATGCCCACATCTGTCCCAAGAGTCCAGATATACCAGACACCTCTCATTTTGATTGTCTAAGAGGCAGCAGTTCACTGCTAACTTGAAGGGTCTCAGGTATTCACTCTTGCAAAGGAGAGGCTTCTAAGTAACTTGGAGCAACCCTCCTTCTAGCAGCAAGGGTTTGTAGCAAGAGATTGGCAGGGCTGCTTTGCAGGACTGGCTGGGTCCTGAGCCCCTGGGATATCCATTCTCAGGCCCCTGCCCAGGTCCTCATTTCCTCTTCCACTTCCAGCCCTTCCCCAAGATCTTATCGGTCCAAAGAGCATTGAAAATAGCAAACTCACTTTAGTTTCCTGTTGGTGAACTTAGGGAAACCTCACAGCACAAAAAGCTGGAGACCAAAGCTTTAGGATGAGATTTGAGGGCCATGGTCTCTGAAGTCCTGGCATTAGGAGGCACCCTGGGATCCCTGACTTTTCTGATAGCATCTCAGCTGAAATCAGCCCTCCCCTATCCCCACCCCCACCCCAACCATCTCAATGTGCTTCATCTTCTGCCACATAATAGAAAGCAACAGGGGACTACCAAAGTCAATGTGTGACCTTGGGTAAATCACTTCCCTTAACTTCATCTGTAAAATGAAGGGTTCAGATTGGATGATTCGAGTTTTAAAATCCAGCGAGTCTCACCCAGAATAGATATCCTTGTTCTGAGACCCTCAGGGCACAGTCTCAGACTTGAGTGTGGTGGGAGAGAACAAGGGAATGGGACCCAAGTATTCGTCCCTCTTGGTCCAATGAGACAGATCCTGCCTGGGCTCTGAGTCAAGGTTCCCAGTGTGGATCATAGGGTTTAGACCTTAGAGTTCAAAACCAACCTGAAGGGAAAACTGAGTCACAGAAGGGGGAAAGAACAGGGCTAAGGTCATACAGAGAGTTTAGTCAGCAGCTGTGCCCACCTTCTGTCTCCAGATCCAATATTCTTTCCATCATACTTCAGTTTTCTCCATCCTGGGCTTATCCCTCTGCATCCTCTTCCTCCCCCTCTTTCCCCTCCTCCCTGAGGCTAGGCTGCACCTGGCTGGGGAGGAAGGAAGGTGAAGAGGTGAGGGCTTCAGAAGTTCCTCCCTATCCCTCTCTATGAGTGTCCAGCGGAACTCGCTGCTGAGGTCACCCAATGAGGAGGGGTGGGGCACGAGGGGGGGAAGCTTCCAAATAGAGGCAGGCTCTAGCTCATCCCTTTGAGGAACCCCAAAGCTGAGGATGCCCAGGAGAAGTGTTCCTCTCTCTCATGGCAGAGGGCAATAGGAATAGGTACTGGGTATCCTTTAAGAAGAACTCTCCCATACAGACATGGCAACTGAGGCCCGGAGAGGGGCAGTAACTCACCCAAGGTCACACAGCAAGTCACTGATAGAAATAGGATTTGAACCTTTGGCGTGTGACCCTTATCCAATGATCTTTCTATTATACTAGAGATCTCAACGTACAGTCTAGAGTCTAAACTTAATAAAACGAGATTGTTCTGTGAAGTTTAGATTTAGTCAAAGAGCCACACTTGAGGACCTAGAGGGCCACATATGGCTTTGAGACCAAAGGTTCCCCACCCCTGATCTAGAGTCCTTAATCTGTGATCCACAGATAGATTTCAGGGAAGCTGTGAACTTGGATTGGAAAAAAAATGACATCTTTATTTCAATATAATTTATTTTCTTTGTAATTTTACAACTTTTATTCTATGTGTTGAAAAACATTACTCAGAGGAGGGGTTCGTGGGTGTCACCAAACTTGCCCATGACATAATTTACTCCCCATAATTTCTCCTAGTTTGGGAACCAGGATAGGATGGGTGACCTGCTTGAACTAAAAGTGAGATCGGGGACCTAAAGAAGGAGAGGGCCATGTTCAGGGTCATCGGTAGTGTGAATGGGACCTGGGCATTCCTCATTCCCTGGTCTATTGTGTCAGACCCTAGCCAGCTCCTGAGAAGAGGTCCAGAGCCCAAGTTACAGCTCCCACCTCAGGAGGATGAGGAGGCGGGGGCAAGGGGAGCTCTGGTTCTCCCTCCCTCATCACTATTTGGAATGTTGATTCCTATCCAAGAATTCCCCAGCCCCCTGGAGTCCCACGGTCCGACCCTCTTGGTCTCTTGGGATGATGTCAGTAACAGGGCATCTGTTAGTGATTACCAGCTTTGGGGGGGGGGGACTGATGAGGAGGGTGTATTTCCAGCCATCCTGTCCTCAGGCTGTGAGTATTGGGGGGCAGGGCGGTGTTGATGATCCAGAAGACAGCCGGCAGCCCTCTTTACCTCAGCCCCCACCCAGCCCAGGGCTCAGGGGCATGACGGCTGGGGCTTGTCAACTGGAAGGCCACTCCTCCTTCCCTGCCTCCCCAGCCAGCTGCCCTCCTGTTCCCAGCATCCTGCCTCAGCTCCCCCCTCAGCTTTCTCACAATCCCTGAGACCCTCAGACAACTCTGACTGTGGGAATCTTCAGAGCTAGGGTTGGGGGGTGGGGAGGAGTTGTCTTGCTTGGAGAGCTCTGGAGTCAGATTCCTTGGCATTCAGGCTTCCTGAATCCCTGTCTCCACTTAGAACCACTTAATCGGGTGACAGGGATCCTGGCCTCAGGGGACCCAGTCTTGGTCAGCTTTCTCGTGATTCCTAGTAGGGCAGATACCTTACAATCTGCACCCCCCCCACACACACACACACCTTCAAACTCACAGGCACACACTCACACTGCTTTGGCTGCTGGTAGCCAAACCAATCCAGACCCATTTCCCCTCTCCCATGGGATTTGGAGCTGATGCAGGCTCCAGGAGATAGGGCCTGCCTGAAATCTTAATCCATTGCATAAAGGGAGGGAGCATTGACCTGACAGTCAGGAGAACTATGTAGTGTAGGGCAGAGGACTAGATTTGGAGTCAAGAAAATCTGGGGTCGAATCCTACCTCCAAACCTTACCAGCTATTTAACTCTAGACAAGTCACACATTCTCTGAGCCTCAGTATCCCCATCTGTAAAACAGGGATATAATACCATGTAGCAGTGATGTCAAACTCAAATAGAAAGAGGGGCCACTAATCCATACATAAGGGTCCTTGAAGGCTCATATTGACAGTTTTAAAATGTAGTCTTATCTGTGTTTTATTGTATTTTTATTTATTTTGTTAACTATTTCCCAATTACATTTTAATCTGGTTCAGGCTCATTGAAAAGTGTTGTGGGCCATATATAGCCTGTTGGCACATGTTTGACCCCTCTGCTTTTCAGGGATATTGGGAGGCTTAAGTATGATCATCCATGCGAAGTGCTTTGCAGATTGGAGAGCACTGAATAAATGCCAGTTATTACTTATTTGAGCCCCAGCTTGGCCACTTATGTGTCCTTGGGAACATTATTTCAGATCTCTGAGCCTTACTTCCCCCATCTTTAAAATGGGTGGGTAACCTCTAAGGTATTTTCCAATACCAATGCTTATTGATAGAAAACCAGAGGAATGTGAAAGAAGGACATCCCTGTCTGTATGTAAGGGCTGCCTCTTCTATCTCTGACATTCTATGGTCAATAATTCTGCATATCCACACCACCTCTCAAATCTTATGTGGTTTGGCTCCAAGGGCTTTAAAAATGTAGTTGGCACCTCCCCGGCCTCACTGTCTTCATCTGTTGTGTATAAAGAGTAACACTTGCTCTGTTGACCTCAAGGGATCTTTGTGAGGGTCAAATGTAATAATGGATACCAAAGTGCTTGACAAACTTCAGAGAGCTAGACAGACTAAAGCATTTATTATTGATATTTTCTCCTGGTTTCCTGCAGTGCTGGGAGGCTGGGATCTGTATGGGTAGCAACTATAACTTCATCCATTTCGAGTGGTCGCTGTTCTCTGAGAAGGATTCAGGTCTAAGGATCATGGTAGGGAGAAAAAGGCTAGGTGATGCTGAACAAGGACACAAAAATGCTCTGCCTCTGTGTTTTTCTGACCTCACAGGGAAGCCAGCCATGTGTGGGGAAACTGAACCTCACTCTCTGTCTGTCTTGCTGTCTCTTTCTGTCTGTCTGTCTCTTTGTCTCTCTCTCTCTCTTCTCTTTGTCTCTCTGTCTCTGTCTATCTCTGTCTCTGTCTCTCTGTCTTTCTCTCTCTCTGTCTCTCTGTCTCTGTCTTTCTCTCTCTCTGTCTCTCTGTCTCTGTCTCTTTCTCTGACTGTCTCTGTCTCTTTCTTTGTCTCTCTGTCTCTTTCTCTGTCTCTCTGTCTCTGTCTCTCTATCTCTGCCTCTGCCAATCAGCATCATTGATTAAGTATTTGCTATGTGCCAGGTACCATGCTAGGTGCTGTAGCTACAAAGACCAAACAACAACAATAATTTCTCTTCTCAAGGAATTTAGATTCCCTTGGCCTCTGATAAGTTCAGCATCTGGTCTCTCTAGTGATGGTCAGACTGAACTTCTCAGTTGTCAGTTTTCCAAACTATGAAGGTTCCCTACAAACCCCTAAATATGAAGGTCCCACAACTTCCGATACAGACACACTGAAGAGAACGAGGAAGAGCTGAGCTAGTGCTGTGACCGACCATGAGACACTCTCTATAGCCAAGCCCTCAGCTCCCCATGTATCGAAGAACACAAGATTATCCCACCAACACACACTTACACAACACAGCACCTCCCAGTGTAACACAGAGATGCAGAGGAAGTCCCCCAGATTTCCAGGGCCACACTGGCCTGCCTCAGGAAAGCTCCCCTTGCTCTCTTTGCTCTGGGGTTCTCCCGTGAATAATTATTGAGTATCCCAGTAAAGGGAGTGGTAGCTTGTATGATAAACACCAGCCCAGAAGCTTCTTGAACATTAAAGTGGCACATACTCTATGGGGCTTAGATGAATGAATGCAAGAATGAATGAATGAGGCATCAGACTTTCCAAGATAAAATCTCCCTTCTGGCTTTTCTTTCTGGCAAAATACTTGATAACCACTTCAAAATATCGGCCACCACCACCCAGAATCTGGCAGATGGCACAGGGAAAAACCTGGAGTTTGTGGGATTTTTTATTTCACTAAAAGGAAGATCTCACCTTGGATCTGGTCTATCCCTTTCTCTAATTTTTTGAAATGTCATCTCTGAGTCTTAAGAACTTAATGGAAACTCTCTAGGGACCCTTTAACTCAAAGACTGGAGACAAGAACAGGAAGTGGCCACCCCTTGACACCCTTTGGAATAAGTCCAGATGGGATAAAGACAGGAAGGTCCTCTCTTTTCATTGTCTCCCTCTTCCCAAGTCAGTAACTAACTTGCTGAAGGATTTGGGGTTGGTTCCTTCTTCCCTTCAGGCCCTTCTCATCCATGTAGAGTCATCTCACTCTAGAAGCTGAAGGAGGAACATCAGATTGAAAAGTGCCATGAACTCCCTGGAAAAGGGGGAAATGGGTTATTAAAACTATTTATTAGCATAATTATTTAAGCTTATGAAGGGATTAACAAGCATTAATAATCAAAATAGATTGGCTTATGTGATCAATTAATGTAATTAATGCTAATTAATCAAATAATTAATTGAACTGATCTATCTCAATCTTTGCCATTATTAAATAATTGAGTACCTTGTGAGTCTACAAAATAAAAATATAAAAATAGATGAATGGAGCCAGCTATTTTAAATAATTTCTATGCTTAATTAATGGAGCTGATTTAAAAAAAACATGATTTTTTTTATTACTGAATTTGATAATGCTAGAGAAGAATCGGGTGAAAATACAGCAACTGAATTAATTGGATAGATCATATTAGTATTTGAGCAAAAGGAGGCCTTGGGGTCATCTAGTTCCATCATTCCCTTTTTAAAGAGAAGGAAACTGAAGCCTAGTGAGGGAAAGGGACTTGCTCATTCTTTCAAGACCAGTGAATAACCAAGATGAACCTGGAAGCAGATCTCCTTGCAAGATACAGCCCAGTGTTCGTGCTTCTGGCCTCTCTGCCTGTCTCAGACTCATTCTACAGCTTCATGCCTCATGGGGCCTTGACCCTCAGACTCAACAATTGTTTCTTGGCCCTCTCTGCCCTTATGCCTTATTGAACTCCCCAGGGCTTTGCCCTTGAGCCACCAGGCCCTAGGTGGGAGGAACCTAGGCAGGAAAAGCAAGAGGAAACACTTGTGCTATCCCAATGTCCCAGGCCCTCCCTATTCCCAGAAGTGGAAGGATATCCGGACCTGAATGGCCGGAAACTGTAGGATGAACCACCTCACCCGGGAAAAACAGGGTGGGGTTGGGGGGGGGGTGGTAGTAGGAATGCATCATTCTATCTCCCTGCTGTATACCCTGGACGGGGAATTTGGAACCATGCAGGGTATTCCTCTATCTTAGATGGCTGTCTGTGGCTAAATTATAGGATGAAGAAGGTTGGGAAGGACTTCCTGCTACTGCTCATGGTGGGTAGTGGAAACTTGAAACATAAATGATAGAGTAGAGGGGGAATGTAGCTATGAACCAGGCCATCTCCCTCAATTTTACATGGGAAAGGGAGACTAAGGTACAGAAAAGGTTGGAGACTTGCCCAAGGTCACATAGCATGTGAACAGAATCATGAGATTTTAAGTCATCCCAAAGGCAGGACTAACACCCAGGTGTCTTGACACCCAACTTGGTGCCATTACACTCCTGTTTCAAGAGAGGTTACTGAGAAAGGTTCAGAATGCATCTATTCAGTACCTTCTAGCCCAGATATAGTCCTGGAAACAGAGGGAGATATCTTAGCCCTTACCATCCTTAGCCCCTCTCCTTGCCCACCAATCCTTCACTCAATTAATATGCGTGTATTAAGTGCCTACTGTGTGCTAAACACTATAATTCAGAGGGGTTCTCCAACTGGGACAGCTCCGGGGGTCTGGGTGAATGCAGGAGAGGTGATGGTCATGAGCATTCACTTTCCTCTGTTCTTTGCAGCGTCCATAGTGGTCTGGAGTCAGGAGGGGACTATGTGAAGGTGAGTGCTCCATTGTATTTCTTTCTCTTTTTCCATCAACTAAAAGTGAGAAAGTGAAACCTAGTGGTGGGGTGGGGCTTGAGGAAGTTGTGGAGGTCTTAAAATAGTGGGTTACCCCTTTCTGATTTGGTGCCTCTGAGAACACTTAAGAAAACATAGAACCCCAGAGCAGTGAGAAGAGCAGTAGCCCTGGAGTCTCCAATCCAGGCTCTGAGATTCCCTGGGTGGCCTTAAGCTCCTTGGTCCTCACTTTTCTGATATATAAAGTGAAAGGTGTTAGATGAGATGATCTCTGAGGTCTTTCCTGGCTCTATATATATGACTTTTTTTTTTTTTTTTGCTTTTTGGAGGGGGGGAAGGCAGGGCAATTGAGGTTAAGTGACTTGCCCAAAGTCACACGGCTAGTAAGTGTTAAGTGTCTGAGGTCAGGTTTGAACTCAGGTCCTCCTGACTCCAGGGCTAATGCTCTAGTCACCGCACCACCTAGCTGCCCCTGTATGACCTTCTTATGAAATCTCAGAGATGAAAATTAGAAACCAGATCTCCTGACTTCCAGCCATGTTAGCTCCTTTCACTACCTGCCAGCTGTTCCTTATACTTAAGATGAATTGAGGGAGGAGGGATGGCAGGATGATGAAGAGTCTGGAAGACCTATCATATGAGCAGTAGTCTGGAAGAGGGAGATGGCTTCATCACATGCCAGAGAAAACAGAGAGAAGAACAAAAACCAAGGCAGAAGTTACCAAGAGGCAGACATCAGCTCTATAGAGGGAAGGATAATTAGAGCTGTCCAGCAGTGTAAATGGGCCGCCTCACTGGATAGTCCTGGAAGTAATGGGATCGTAGGATTGGAGCTGGAAGTGACTTTACAGGTCATCTAGTCAAACCCCATCATTTTTACAGATGAGGAGACTGAGGCTTAAAGTAGGGCAAATGACTTGCCCAAGATCACATGGGCAGTGAAATGGCAGGATATGAAATCTGGATCCTTTGACTGAGTTCCTTGAAAGCAGGGACTGTCTTTTTTTTTTTTTTTTGAACCCTAGCACTTAGCACAGTGCTTAGAATATACTAGGTGCTTAATAAATGTTCATTGACTGACTGACTGACTCCAAATCCAACATTCTTTCCATTGTAACCTCTGTCAAACATCACTCTTCATTGGAGGGATGCTGCACTGAGAGGAGGCTGAAATAAAATTGTTAATAATAATAATTAACACACTAAAAGGGAGGTTTACTAAGTGACCTCTACTTAGTTCTGGAATAGTAAAATTCTATGCTTATAATATTCTAAAATTCTGTTTAAAAGGCCTATTGTGAGTCCCTTTGTAAGGCAAAGAGTTCTTTAATTTATTCTTTTAATGCAAATAGGATTTTTTAAATTCATTACAATTGATTGATCCTGAACTCCTTCAATAAGACGTTCTGGGAGAAGAGTATGTTTATGTAGGGGAATCTTTCACACCGCCCCCTCCCCCGCAACATAGGGCACGAAATACCCTCAGCCCCGTTCTCCCTCCAAGACCCCACTATAAAGTTCTCTCTAGGGGTTCTCTCCTCAGCTTCCTCAGAGCCCTCCCCACATGGTAATTCCTACTAGGAGTATGACCCTTTCTTTCTCAGACCTTCCTACTGCAGAGCCTAGGAGACCCGGGATGGAGCTGGCCAGCACTCCGGGAAGGAGAAAAAAGAAGGGGGATGTAAGAGAGGGAGGGAGGAGGGGGCGAGTCTGGAGGCAGGCTGAGGGAGGAACAATAGCCCCCTCCCCTCTCCCTGGCTGGCTAGGGGGGTGGGGTCTCCCCGCCCCTCCCTCCCTCCCCCCACCTCCCTGCTCCTCCCCTAACAAGGAGATGAGGTAATTGAGGAAGAGGCACAGACCCAAGCCGAGCGGTTGCTGGTGGCCCCAGCCCTGGTCCCAGCCCAGCTCAGCCCCTCTCAGTGCGCCAGCCCCCTACCACCTTGCTAACCCCAAGTGAGTCCTTGGGCTCCTGCTGCCCCCGGGCCCAGAGCCCAGAGCGGCCAGCGATGACGGAGCGCTGCAGCCTGTGGAGTGCCCTGTCAGCAGCGGCGTGCTGCTTCTACCGGGGCTCCTTCGTGCAGGTGAGGGGCCGGGGGCTGGCGGGAGGAAGGCAAGAGGATGCCCTTTGCCTCAGAGCTTCAGGGGGTCAGGTGGAGTAATACCCTGGGCCAGGGGTCAGTTGTCTAGGAACCGAGGCAGCTGGGGACACCTCAGGGTTGTTTCTATAGGGGGACAGTGGCCGTAGGCAGGGGACCATGTCATTCTTAGTCTGTGCTGCGGGGCTTGTGGCTGGCAGGGGACCCCTCTTACCTATTGGCTTCATGTTTGGGGTCAGAAGAGACAAATGGGTGCTGCCCACTTGGAGTGTAAGGGGGTGGGTGAATCTACTGCGGGGCTGGCTGGTCTGCCGCAAGGTGAGGGAAAGGGGGGACCTGCCCCCACCCAGAGAAGAGAGGAGTGCTGCTCTCTCACTGACCCCCATCACCACGCTCAATGTCCTTGTCACTTCTGGGTGACAGGAGGTACACCCTCCATTCCTTCTGCCTCCCCCACCCCCTTCCCTTGTGGATGGAGGATCTGGAGGGAGCAGCCGCATCTCCAATTCTGGTTTCAGAAAACTGGTCTGTGCCTCCCCCAGTGCCAGCTCATCCTGCAGAGCTAGAGCTCTGTGGGTCAGAGGGAGGCAATGGGGTCACTGTCTCCTGCCAAGTGGTCCTTGATGCCCAGAAGGAGTTTCTCTCTGCCATAGCCCCTTCCCCTCCACAGTCAGTCTGGAGCTCTGAGCCCCTTCAAACTTGGGGAAAGGGAGGACAGTAGGGAAGAAGGGGGTTGTTCCCATTGTATCCAGGAAACTCTATCCAGGAGACTCTGATCTCTGATTTCTGTTCTGTGGCTGTGCTGGGGGCAGGAGGGGTGGTGAGGAAAAGCTATGGGGCTTGGAACTGGGCTGCTGCTTAAGTGCAAACCACTTACCTGCCCTTTGGAGATTTGCCTGGGATAGGAGTAGGGGTTGGGTTTGGACTATTTCCTCAGTAGGCACTGTCACATTTGAGTCAAGGATCTCTGAACCCAAGTTGGCAAGTGCAGGTAGGGGACTAGATCCTGGCACTGAAAGAGTTAACCAAGAGCCAAAGAGGCAGGGGAGGGGGAGGACCTCAGCCTCCCTGGATGAGCATCAATCTTGGATATGTTGGGCTTCCATAGGGTTGGGAAACTGAGGCACAGGAAGGGTTAAAAGAGAAACCAAGTGGAAAGGTGGGGGGCTAAACAGGAGACTAGTCACACACCCCCAGTCACTGCTTTGCCATCTTCCCTTCACTTTGCCATTTAGGCTCCAGCCTCTTTCAGGGAGACAGAGAGCTGATCATTTCTCCCTTTCCCTCTTTCCCCCTCTCTCTCACACACGCTCATCCCTAAGCCCTGCATGAATGACTGGCCCCCATCCAGCTGACAACAGCATCCCTGCGGCCTCAACCAATCGCACACCAGCAAGCTGGGAAGCAGTGAGATCATCTCTGGCCAATGACAGGGCAGAGAGCAGATGCACCACCGGGGACTCTCCTCTATCCATCCAGTCAGGCCTCTCGCATCCCCTCCTCCCCTAGATCCTAGGGGCATAAACCCTCTGGGTTTAATGTAAGGACCTCTAAGGACAAGGGGGTGACTAAGGACTCAGGTGTCCCCCTACCCTAAGCTTTAGGAAGATCTTTTCAACTGTAGTCTGCATGGGCTGGGTCTATTAGCCCCCTTCAAACTCTTCACTCAGAATGTCAGAGCTGAGACAAGCTAAGATTCAGAGTGCAGCCGTGACATAAGGTGATACAGCCCTTCAGTAGAACAGACCCTGTCAAGGACTAATTTCCACTGAAACACATTGTCTCCCTTAGCTCACTGGGTCTTGAATTTTGGAATGGAGTTGCTTAAAGCAATGACCAAGGTAGCAGTTGGACAAGTAAAGATTTCAAGGCATAGCTTTCTCTTACATCCTCCCTCCAAGCGAAGTCAGGGCAGCTGCTTTTCTCCCTGTCCTATCCTTATATGGGAAATAGCAACCCCTCATCTCCCTCCCTCCTGGTGCTATTCTCCGAGGCCCTGGGTCTCTCCAGGAGGATTCCGTCAGCCTCCTGCCCACTGGGGATGGAGGAGCCAAGAATAACCTGTCGAGTTCACACCTGTGGCAGAAAAAGAGGGAGGAGGGAGGACAGAGGACAGGTAGTGGGAAGAGGCTTGGCTTGCACTCAGGAGCTCTGGGTTTGAAAAATCCTGGCTCTCTCACTAACTCTCCATGTGACCTTGGGAAATCCCTTTCTTTCTTTGGGCCTCTGCTTTATCATCTGTTAAATGTGAATCCTCCTTTCTGCCCTGCCTATATCACAGGGTGATATTCTATGTGCAGAAACAAGCAAGGGATTCTCCTTCTTGTTGGAAAAATCATCTTTCAGGCACTGGGCCTCAGGATCTGCAGGGATGGGGGAAGCCATTTGCAAAGGGCTCAGATAGGAGGATGTGAGGAATTCCTAATCTGTGGCTAACACCCCCTGTGTTCCTTTTCCCAGTTCTCAAAGGAGAAGTACATATTGGACTCTTCCCCAGAGAAACTTCACAAGGAACTGGAGGAGGAACTCAAACTAAGTAGCACTGACCTCCGAAGCCATGCCTGGTACCATGGCCGAATTCCCCGAGAGGTGAGTAGGGGCCCAAATGCTTGGGATCTAGCTCCAGCTCTTAGTGCCCTGTGTCCAAACAAGCCCAGCTTCTGGGGATTCAAAAATGGTTCTTACGTCTGAATCTGCTTGCATGCATGGAAGAGATGAAAGTCTGAGTGTGTCAACTGTCAAAACTATGTGCAAGGACAGGATTAGTATGGACTTTCCCACAGCCTGGAGTCAAAGGTTCATAGGACTTTAGACCTAGAATGGGAAAGGATCTCAGAGGCCATCCATTCTCTTTCGTTTTAAAGGTGAGGAACGGAGGCCAAGAGCAAAAATGACCATGATCACAGAGGTAATAAGTGACAGAGCCAGGAGATTTTATTTGTGACTTGGGTAGTATTGACTTTCTAGATGGTGGTTAGGGGCAGAAAGGGTTTTAGTAATCCAATATTTCCAAAGGCTTAAGAATCTCTGGATCCTCTTCCTGAGAGAGAAAGGAGCTAGACGTTCTGCAACTGATGTTCCTACCTCCCAGCTTTCTTTGCCAGTCCTGGTCCCAGCCCACTGTATATATCACACTCACAAGAGAGAGCTTGATTGAGTACTTAAAAAATATAATTCAAAAATATAATCGGTATAGACTTCCTAGACTAGGAAGAAAACTTCCACGTAGCAGAAGGGAGGTTTGTGTGAGCAGGAATCAAACAGTTGCTTTATATAGAGTGCCCTCTCCAGGGAAGTGTTCAAATACTGTTTTGTGGTGGTGATGGTCACTGGTGGTGATGATGGTTCTAATGATGTTGCCAATAATAGTGGTGGAATAATGGGGTTGGACAGTGGCAGTGGTGGTAACAGAGATGGCGATAAGATAGTGACAGTCATACTTATAGAGGCTGATGATGGAGGCACGCTAAGGTGGGGAAGGGACTGCTAGCAGTGATAAAGGGGATGGTGGTGCTGATAATGATTTAGTGATGCTGGTGATATAGGAACAGTAATGGTGGGTGAGGATGGTGGTGGTGGTGCTGACAATAATGTTGACTATGATGATGTGAGTAGACGTGACTGAGTTTCTCCCTCCTCCCCCCAGGCTATGATCTGTGAACTTGCTCAGTCCCTTGTACACTAGCAACGTGCCCCTGCCCTTCTCTCCTCTCTTCCCTTTTCCCAAGTGCTGGGTTCTGAATACGTTTCTCCACAGGTTTCAGAGAGCTTGGTTCAACGGAATGGCGACTTCCTTATCCGAGACTCGCTAACTAGCCTGGGTGACTACGTCCTCACCTGTCGCTGGCACAACCAGCCCCTGCACTTCAAGGTCAACAAGGTTATGGTGAAGGCCAGTGAGAACTATACCCATATTCAATACCTCTTTGAACAAGAGAGCTTTGACCATGTGCCTGCCTTGGTCCGCTATTATGTGGGAAGCCGAAAGGCTGTGTCCGAGCAGAGTGGAGCCATTATTTACTGTCCCATCAACCGCACCTTCCCCCTGCGTTACCTGGAGGCCAGCTATGGTCTTGGTCACAGCAAGTCTGGGGGCCCTGCCAGCCCCTCCAGCCAGAAGGGAGGCCACATGAAGAGGAGGAGCGTCACCATGACCGATGGGCTGACAGCAGACAAGATAACCAGGGGCGAGGGCTGCCCCACCAGGTGGGGTACCTGCAGCAAATTGCTTCTCTTTTTTCTCAGTTTCTCCCTCTGTAAAATGTAGCAGTTGAACCCGATGATATCTGAGGACCCTTCCACCCTTGACATTCTATGCTCAGTGGCTCTATGCTGCCCACCAGTGTGCCCAGTTTGTTCTTTTGAGGGGAGGAGGAGAGGTTCCTTCTCTGCCTAGAATCTAGGCCTTACTGAGCTAATATGAGATTCTCCTTGATTTCTCAATAGCCCCTGTCACCTGGTGGCAGAGCTAGGAGAAGGAAGTAGGGTCTTCACATGAGTCTGTGCACACTCCCATTTCCCCCAAGTAAGGGGTTAACAGTTCCCAGGACACTGGGCACAGATATATCTTTCTCCTAGAAAGCTCTTATTGTGAACAGGACCCAGGTATCTGGATTCCAGGACTCCCTTCTTCTTCCACAATGTATTTTTCTTGATCTCTTCTCAAAGACCTCCTTATAGTTTATCATAGAACCCCCAAATCCTTACTACATTGGGTCTTACCCCATGACATGGATAAGAGAAAGCCATTGCTGGGTCATTTCCTCTCTGTGCCCCCTGGGCAAAGGAGGTACCTCCCTTCATCCTGGACCTGAAAATGTTGGAAAGGGCCTGGATCAATCCTGGGTGGGCAGCAGCAGAAATGCTTGTGGCCTGGAGTCAAAGGCTGAGGCTTGTGCCAAGAACCACAATGCATGAAATGAAGCCAGGTGCCAGAGAGTATAGAGGCCCTGATGGCCTCAGGGAGCTCAGAGCTGGGCCACCTCCCTTTAGCTTCCTCATTATCCCTGCCGTCTTCTCTGCCCTCTCCATTCCTAAGCAATGGAGTGAGGTCTTTCCACCCTGGAGCAGGTGGGATAGATGGTGCATTTGGTCTCTTCACCATGTACCTCTCCTGGGAAGGACTCTGGTTTTGTTCTCCAAAGACAGAGCCAGATAGATACCCTAAACCCAGGAACCAAAAACTGTATTATCTGGGCCAGTTTCAGAGAGAGAGGTTCTGTGGGTGAGGGGTTAAGTAAATGGAAGAAAGGGAGGGATAAAGGGATTATGTCAACTAGGATTCACTCTAAGGAGTAGAAATTCAGGCACATGATCAGGGAGAAACCTTGCAGCCTGATCCTAGAAAGAAGTTCACTGCTGGGGAGGGGAGAATCAGTTGCAGACATGCTTCTTGGTTTCACTGGTCTCTGAATAAACCAGCCTCCCAACCTCAAACCTCCAGTGTTCAGAATGATGGGTTCAGACTTCACGGAATAGAAGACAGGAGATGTGGGGAAAAGAAGACATTATAGGGTTAGGCAACCTGGGCTAGAAGGATGGGGAAGAGAAAATGGAGACAGGGTAGGGAAGGTTGGGCAGAAAAATGGAGGGGCCCAGGACAGCAGGACAAGAAGTGGGGACAATAATGGAGGGAATCCAGGTGAGTCAGGTACTGAGCTGAGGGGATGTGCTCTGCTCTTCTCTGGTTTACAGTGTGTCTCTTCCCCCTCACCGGGATGCCATCCGCAACTGTGCCCTCAGCATGGACCAGATCCCAGACCTCCACTCCCCAATGTCTCCCATCTCTGAGAGCCCTGGATCACCAGCCTATAGCACTGGTATGGGCCTGCGGGAAGGGACAAGGGAAGGGAGGGCTGGCTGCCAATAACCTCTCTGAGCATCTGACTGTGAATTGGTGTGTGAGTGTGTGCATTTGTGTATGTGTGCATGTATGTGTGTATGCATGTGTGTGTGTATGTGTCTGTGTCTGTGTAAGCATTATTGCCTCAGCCCTGTATCAGTCTTTTGGTCAGAGGTTAGATAGGTCTATCTCTGGACCTCTTCTCACATCATGTAACCTTTCTTAAAATAGCTAATGTAACAAAATGACTTATTCTTCAAGCTCTCTCAGGACTACAGAATGTGTGCACCAACCAAACCAATCTTCTAATGGAAATAATTTAAATCAGTAAATAAGATGCCCACAAGAAGAGGAGAGGCGTTCAAAAAAGAAAGTTCCTAGAGGTGGCTACATGTTGAGGTGGACAGTGGGCTAGGCCTGGAGTCAGGAAGACCTGAGTTCAAATCTGGCCTCAGACATGTCCTAGCTGTGTGACCCTGGGCAAGTCACTTGACCTCTGCCTCTGTTTCCTCAGCTGTAAAATGGGGATAACAATAGCAACCACCTCCCAGAGTCGTTGTGAGGATCAAATGAAATAATAGAGATAATATTCATAAATCACTTAGCGAAGTACCTAGCACATAGTAGGCACCATATAAATGTTAGCTGTTATTATTTCCAATGCATTATACACAATTAGTCCTTCATTGTGCCATTTTTTTCAGGCTGTGTGGCAAGCCTGTTCACTTTTATTGGCCATAACTGTCAGTGACTCAGTATGCACTAAATGGGTCCATGCTTCCTAAAACATGATCCCTAGGAAAAGGGGGTCCTACAAGTCATTTTCACTGCAGAAAAGTTTGGGTTTAAAAAATGCACTCTTGGGGCGGCCAGGTAGCACAGCGAGTAAGAGCACCAACTCCAGTGTTGAGAAGACCTGGAGATCGAATCCCGGGCTCAGACACTTAGCACCCACCCAGAAACACCTGGCCGTGTAACCTTGAGCAAGTTACTTAACCCCAATTGCTTAGGGGCAGCCAGGTGGCTCAGTGAGTAAGAGCACCGGCTCCAGTGTTGGGACGACCTGGAGATGGAATCCTGGGCTCGGACACTCAACACCACACCCAGAAATAACTGGCCTTGTAACCTTGAGCTTAACCCCGATTGCTTAAAAAAAAAAATGCACTCTTTTAGGGGCGGCTAAGTGGTGTGGTGAATAGAGTACTGGCCCTGGAGTCAGGAGGACCTGAGTTTAAATCCAGCCTCAGACACTTAACACAAAAACTACCCATGTGACCTTGGGCAAGTCACTTAACCCCAATTGCCCTCCAAAAAGCAAAAAGAAAAAAAAAACTCTTACCTTGTTGAAGTCTCAGGAGGATTGTTTGTCTTCAGAGGGAGGTAAAGTCCTGGGGGGGAAATGTGCCTGGGAACTAAGGGTCTAAGGAGGCAACCTGTTTTTGAACCAAACCTGTGTTTTAGTCAGTGTTTGCAGCTCCTGGTGAGGAATTTCCTCTACCAATGCATGTTGGAAACTTTTTGTCTTAAGGAGTTAATTGACTGGAGCAGAGGTGGGGAATCTGAGGCCTTGAGGCTGAAGGTGGCCTTCTAGGTCCTTAAGTTCCTTTGACTGAATCCAAATGGGGCACCTTCAGCCTTGAGGCCATATGTGACCCTCTAGGTCCTCTAGTCCTCAACTTTAAGTTTGGATTCAGTCAAAGGGTTTGCACTTGAGAACCTAGAGGGCCTTGTGTGACCTGGAGGTCACAGGTTTCCCACCCCTGGACTAGAGCAAGGGAAAGGTAGGTGATTGACACAGAACTACACAACCACTCCGGGTCAGAGGCAGCAGCCAAGCCCAGATCTTCCTGATTCCCAAGGGCAGTCTTCCAGCTACCTACACATTCCATTTTTGTTTTTAAAACCGTGTACCTAACTTTGTTGCAGATGACTACTGTGCCTTATGGAAAAGGGATTTAGCAGATAAAGTTCCCTTTTGAAAAACCCTCATATGTGGAAGTTTATTTATCCAGACTTGAGATTTCTTTGCTATAGGGAACTACAAGTAAGAAAACTCCCACCACCATCTGTAATTTATAGTCTTCAAAGGATTAGTTGCCTGGGGACCTAGGAGGTCAAGTGATTTCCCCAAGACCACACATCTAGTTATGTTTCAGAGGCAAGTTTTGAACTCAGGTCTTCTTAACTCCTCAGTCAGCTACACTAAGATCTATCCACTAAGCCTCTCTGAAAGATTACATGACTCAACAAATAATATTTACTATTCTTAAACAAGCCTCTAAAAAAATCATTCTTATTTTAAATACTAAACAACATGAAGCTTCTAAGCGGCCTTCAGTCCTGCTGAGTCTCTTTGGGGCACCATTAATATCTCGGAGGTTTTACATTCTGAATGTCCAGGTTTCGGCGTGTAATGCCAGACTTGGTCTCAGTCACTTGGATCAGCACCTCCCTCTTCTGTGTTTGAGACCAAGGAAGAATGTTTAGCATGGCCACACCCATGGTGGGGAGGAAACAAACTCACCCAGGGATGAACCAAAGTTAGCTTAACAAGAGTCAGGGGAAGGGCCCCTTCTGGGTCTCAGTGTCTGTACCGATGGTTTTCAGCCTTAGTACCGTGTTTCCCCGATAGTAAGACCTATCCTGAAAATAAGCCCTCCCCTTACTGTGTAAGATTCCTCTAAAATAAGCACTCCCCCTAAAATAAGCCCTATTGAGATTGCTACTGTAGTGAAGGTGATCCCCTGCACTACCCCCCCCCCCCCGTGAAACGTACGCTCCGAGCTGCAGCCCTTATTGGATGCAGCTGTGAGTGTGTCATCCTGTTCTTCCCCAGTGATTTGCTTATTGAATAAAGGTACATTTTTTTGTTCACATTTACCTGTTTATTAAAATTGCTGTCAATGTTCATTAAAATAAGCCCTCCCCTGAAAATAAGCCCTCTGGTGTTTTTCTGTCCAAAAAAAATAAGACAGTGTCTTATTATCGGGGAAACACGGTAACTAATGTAATGGAAAGAGCCCTGATTTGGATTCATAGGACCTGGGTTCAAATCTCACTTTGCTACTTATTTCCTGTGTGAAGCATTTTCCCAGTCTGTAAAATAAGATTAGGCTAATTGATCTCTAAGATACTTCCCAGTCCCAAATCCTCTGATTCTATAAGTTTTTCCTTTATTTCCCTACAGTGACCCGTGTAAATGTTCCAGGCATTCCGTCCTCTGGCATGACGCCTGCTTCCCCTGTCATCCGCCGTTCCAGTGAGCC
This sequence comes from Petaurus breviceps papuanus, assembly GCF_028583685.1. NCBI lineage: Eukaryota > Metazoa > Chordata > Mammalia > Diprotodontia > Petauridae > Petaurus > Petaurus breviceps. Next base: position 11,403,619 of record NW_027187344.1, read on the forward strand.
CCAGCTGTGCCCAGGAAATGGCACCAAACCACCTAGTGATCCAAGCAACAACATCCACCCTACCCCTTGTCATAGCTACTGCCAGGCCTCCCCGTCCCCATCCCTCAACAGCTACAGCGACCCGGACTCTGGCCACTACTGCCAGCTTCAGCCACCCATAAGGGGCAGCCGAGAACGTGTGGCTCCTGAACCCCCCACTCGCCTTGGCGGGGTCAAGAGCTATGTAGAACGTCTGAAAGTGGAGGAAGGACAGCACTTAATGGGTGGGAGGGCACCAGAGAATGGACCTCATGAAGGGGACCAGGGCGGAGGCTTCATGCTGCCCGTCATAGAGGTGACTTCCTCCTTCAACCCCACCACCTTCCAGTCAATATTGATTCCCAAGGACAACAAACCCTTGGAGATGAGCATCCTTAAGAAGGTGAAAGAACTGCTTGCCGATGTGGATGCCAAGACATTAGCCCGGCACGTCACCAAAGTTGATTGTCTGGTATGGGCTTGAAATGGAACAGGAAAGGGGCAGAGCCTACCTTACAGCTATCCCCTGGGTGGGGGGTGGCTCAGAGAGGTGGCTTATTCCACTCCCCCTTCCTCCTCCCCAGGTTCTGCTACATACAACCTGTATAACCACAGGCAAGTCATTTAACCATTTGGGACCTTAGCTTATTCATCTATAAAACGAGGGGGTTGGATTGGACAACCCCTGAGGTCCTTCTAGCTTAAAATCCTATGACCCTATGATTGAACAGGGACACCCTAGCTCTGCCACCAACTAGCTGTGGGACCTTGGCCAAGTCCATTCACTCTCTTCACTACCAGGAACTTATTTATAAAATGAGGGCTGTGGACTAGATGACCTTCTAGCTTTCATATTCTGTAATTCTGATTCCTCTTCCCCTGACCCCTTGCTTCTGGCCCCTTCCCCAATGAGAGGAGATTAATCAGCTCTCTGGGCATCCCGGCAGGTTGCTAGGATACTGGGCGTTACCAAGGAGATGCAAGGGCTCATGGGAGTCCGCTCGGGCATGGAGCTGCTAACACTCCCCCACGGTCGGCAGCTCCGACTGGACCTGCTGGAACGGTGAGAAGGGGCCTCAGAGGCTGGTGGGGAGAGGAGAGGTTGGGCTCTCATGGGAAGTCCCTGGATCTGGCATCCCCGAGATCATTTACATGGAGATTCCCCAAGATACGGATAGACCTTTGGGACCATTCACATCCCAGAATATTTTCAGGTGTCAGGAACAGGTCACTCTTGTCCCTGGTATAGTGTCCAGAGTACTGGGTTTGAATTCTATCCCTGCACCACGCCACTTGTGTGACCTTGGGCCAATCAGGAAACCCCTCTAGTTTTCACTTTATCTATAAATGATTGATTTGAACTGTATTAGCTCTAAGGTCCTTTTCTACACTTGGTCTTAAGATCCTGAGTCTCTTATTTCCCTAGTCCCACCCCTTGTACTCAGTTGACCAATTATTTTCAACTGAGTCCTGGTTTCTAAGTAGCTCTTCCTAGCCCTCCTCATCTCTACCTAGTCAGCCTCTCCCTCTTCTCTGAACCACCTCCTGTCGTCCTCTGACAGGTTCCGTACCATGTCCATCATGCTGGCTGTGGACATCCTGGGCTGCACAGGCTCCACAGAGGAGCGGGCTGCCCTGCTGCACAAGACCATCCAGCTGGCGGCAGAGCTTCGAGGAACTATGGGCAACATGTTCAGCTTTGCTGCAGTCATGAGTGCCTTGGACATGGCCCAGGTAGAGGCCCTTCCTTCCTTTCCTCTCTCCCTTCCTCCCTTTGGGTCATGGCTGATGTCCAAGATCCCCCTCCCTCCCTGCCCCACAGTAGGCTGGGTCAGAGCACTCTGGGGTCCTCAGTCTGCCTTGAGCAGTAGCAGCTGAGTGGCTGCATTGCCTAAGAGAAGTACACAGCTAGCCAGGAATCTCAGTGTAGGTTGGGGGACAGACCGATTCCTCTACACCATCTGTAAATCAAATGAGATCAGTATAGAGCAGGAGAAAGAACGATTGATTTGGAGTTAGAAGAGCTCGGCCATTCCAGCTCTAAATCCTATTTTAAAACAACAACAACATTTTAAATGCACTGAAAGGTGCTTTAGAGAGGCAGCCTGGTATAGTGAACAGAGTCAGGTTCAAGTCTTACTATTTGACAGTGGGCAAGTCCTATTCTTGGACAAGTCACATAACCTCTCAATGCTCCAAGCAGCTCCTCCAAGACTATAAAACAAAGAGCAGATGTCCCCTATCCCAAAGAATTCACTCCACAGAGCAAGTCTTATTGTTTTAAGGAAATTTGAACGGCATCTTCTTGTTAAAATGAAAAATGCTTTTGTAACATAAGTGATGAGTAACTTTTTCTCCCTTTCCCCACCCATCCCCACACCTCCTGCCAAATATATCAGTTTTATGCATTTGGATTTCATAATATTAAGGGCTTGAGAGGCATAGCTGGATATGAGAGGTAAGCTGACCTTGGAATCAGGAAGACCTGGGTTTGAGTCTATCCTCTAACATATGCAAACTGGGTGATGTGGAGAAGCTACATGACCTTTCAGTGCCCTAGGCATCTCTCTAAAGTGGTGTCAACCTCAAGTAGACACAGAGTCACTAAACCATACACAAGAATTCCTTTGGGCCATGTATTGACTTAGAAAACCACATGTTAACATTATCTATGTCTTAATGTGTTTTTATTTTTTAATTTTTATTTTGTTAAATATTTCCCAGTTATATTTTAACCTGGTTCAGGCCCAGGTTTCCTGCTCTAGACTATAAGGTACAGAGTAGTTGTGGCCCTGTATCCCTAAAGAACTGCCCTCCACTGTTGGAACCATAAATCTGGACCTAAAGTCATGGCAGGTACTCTGTGATGATTCTTTGAATTAGGAAAAAAAAATCATGATAGAATGTTGAGGGATCCCTATGCTAGGTTTTCTGAAAGCAAAAATCCACCTACAACTGGCAGCCCCCAGTGAAGACCCTTGTCCCTTCCTTGTCCTCTGACTCATCTACCCTTCCTTGTGTTCTGTGTCCACTCCCCCCTTCCCTATACCCAGATCTCACGACTAGAGCAGACTTGGATGACCCTGCGGCAGCGGCACACAGAAGGGGCCATTCTGTATGAGAAGAAGTTGAAGCCCTTCCTGAAGAGCCTTAATGAGGGCAAAGGTTGGCTGCTCCTGGGTACCTCCCCTTTCCCCTGGCGAGCACCCCACTCCACTCCCGCTCCAATGGGCCTGAGCTGTCCCACAGCTACAGAAGGGCCGGCATAGACCAGGGTGGAACAGGGACCAAACTCAGCTCCCAAGCTGAGGGGGCCCAGTCAGTGGAGCGGCTTTTGGTCTTCTCTCTCACCCAGCCTGTGGTACCCATGGCCCTGTTAGGTACAGATAATCAATAACGATAATAATGAACATTTATATGGTGCTTACTGTGTACCAGGCACTGTGCTTGCTAAGTGCTTTACAATTATTATCTCATGTGATTGGGGTTTGTAGGGTGTAGGAAAGGAAGTTCCCACATTGCTCCCATCTAGTGCAGTATAGTTACAGACTTGGTATTTAAGAGATCTGAGCTTTAATCTCAGCTTTGTCATGAACTGGCAAGTTATTCCACTGGCTCGGGTCTGTTTCTTTGACTGGAGAAGACCTCTAAGGTCCCTTTCTGCCTGCAATGTTTCATGTTCCAAAGTCTCTTCCAGTTCTTACCCTCTGTGACTCTGAGCCTCTCTTTAGTTCAATTGCTCCTAAATGAAGAAGACCGGGGTGTTTATATACCAGGGATGGAGGTTGAAAGACCTTCAGGAGCACAGATTCAACATGGCCCTGATGTCCCCCGCCATCCCCATATATGTCTAACGCGCTAGGAGGTTGCTGTGAATGGAAGCTAGAGCTTCCTATCTGTTTATCCCAACTACAGACAGCCCCCCACTGAGCAACACAACCTTCCCTCATGTGCTACCCCTCATCACCCTTCTGGAGTGTGACGCTGCACCAGCAGAGGGCCCGGAGCCTTGGGAAAGCACAGAGCATGGTGTGGAAGTCGTCCTTGCACACTTGGAGGCTGCCCGCACCGTAGCCCATCATGGGGGCCTGTACCACACCAATGCTGAGGTCAAGCTTCAAGGTAAGGCACCGTGCAGGCTGTAGATGGAATCCGGGGAGTAGGCAGCCCCAGGCCAATTCCCCAGAGCACAGGGGATCCTTGGGCACTGGGGATGTTCAACCTGTCTCAGGAGCACCACCAAGGCTGGAAGAACTCTTTGGGGGTGGCTGACACCTGTGGGTCATATTCTTTTCTCTCTCTTTTTCCCATTGGCTCTTACTCTTTTATATTTTCCCCACCTTCTGTTCTCTCTCTCTCTGTCTCTCTTCCATTTCCATTATCCCTTTTTCTTCATTTAATTTAACATAGAACTTAGAATATATATATAGAATTATACTCATATATAGTAACATATAGAACTTAGCCCTCATCTCTTTGCAAGATATATCATTTGAATTCCTGCCCATTCTTTAAGGGACAACTGAAATGTCATCACCTCTAAGAAGTCTGCTCTGACCCCTCTAAGCAGTAATGACCTCATCTGGGCCTCCCAGAGCACTTGCCTTTGTAGTTCTTTCTCACACTTAACATGTCATATTAGGTTATTGTGGTTACACGTATTTGTATCTTATACTCCCATTAGACATAAGCTTTCCTAAGGGAGGGACTGTGTCTTAACTAGATTTTACAACTTCCCAGCACCTGAAGAGCACTCTGCCTGGGGTAGGTGCCCAATGGATAAAAAAAAATAAGATAAAACTCCTATCTTCGGGAAGTTTATAGCATAGTTGGGAGAGATATGCACAGGTGTAGAATATTAAAGTAATAGACATAATCCCCAGTGCTTTGCACATAGTATGGCATTTAATAAATATTTTTTTCATTCATTCTTTCAGAGACTGTGCCCAGTGAAGGGTATAGAGAGTCAGTAACATAGTGTCCACAGGTGGGAGATGTCTGTAGGTGCTAGGATAACCATAGAAGGCTTTGTAGCAGAAGGAAGACTTGGGTGGGGCCCTGAGGGATGAATAAAATGAATAAGCAGCCCTGGAAGGCAGACACTCAGGCTTCCAGGTTCTAGGTCCAAGGCCTGGTTCTGGGGGATGGAGGAGGAGATCCTGGGGGCTGGACTTGACCTCATTTCTCCCCTCAGGATTTCAAGCCCTCCCAGAGCTTCTGGAAGTATTCAGCACAGAATTCCAGATGCGCCTTCTCTGGGGCAGCCAGGGGGCAGCCAGCAGCCAGGCCCTTCGCTATGAGAAGTTTGACAAGGTCCTCACTGCCCTGTCCCACAAACTGGAGCCCGCCGTCCGTTCCAGTGAGCTGTAGCCTTCCCGTACTCTCCATCACCCCAATAGTCCCTACCCTCATGGCTGCAGGCAGCATTTGGGGGGAGGAGAAAAGGGGAGAAACAGATATCCCCCGCAGGCCTGGGGCTGGACACAAACCAAAACCCTTGCAATACAGAAAGCAGCCAGACTGTCCAAATACACACTGGAGGCATCCATCTGAGGGATATGGGGTTGTTAGAGCCTTTGGGACTTAGAAAGGGCCATTTAGTGCCCAAGACAGTCCCCCATTTCAGCCCCTATTCCCTCCCTAGTACCCCTGACCGACACTGTTCAAGGAATACCTCCTAAGCCGCTCCTCTGGTGTCTTCCCTGGCTTCCCTGAGCACCTGTGATGGTCCTCAACATTGCTCCCAACCTACTCCCTTATTTTTCCCGTTACGCGTTCAGTGGGCCTCCTGAGAAGGCCCCAGAGCCCCTCCCTCTCACTCCTTCCCTTAATTCTCCTTCAATTCTTCCCCACTCCCTGGCCCCTATACTCCAATTGGAGTCCCTTTTATTCCTGACTCTGAGCCTCTGTTTCCCTCCCTTTCTTCTTCCTCTCCCAGGAAGAGACTCAATTTTGCTGTATATAAGTCCAGTTCATTCTGTAAATAGATGTACAGATGTTGTGTTCTTTCTTTCATACAATAAACCTTTCTGGATCTTCTTTGCCTTTCCTTGGGAGCTGCGGAAAGGGGTGGGGGAAGGGAAGCTACTGTCCTCAAATGGTGGTCAAGAAACTCAACCCCCTCTAACCTGGAGCCTCTTGGACAGTGAGGCCTGCTGGCACCCGAGAGGTTGCGTGTGGTCATTCAGTCCTCCAAATCCATTTGGTTCAGGTGCATTAAGTGCCTACTGATTATTGATTTGGTCTTGGATCCAATAATTCCTTGGGCTTAGGGCCAAGAAGGCCCTGGAAAATGGAAATGATTTTGATCTCCAAAGGAAGATATTGTAATGGCCCCATTTTGCAAGTTGGGAGAAATACATGGTACAGCAGAAAACGCTTTGGATTTGAAGTCATAGGACTGTGTTTCATTTCCCAGTTCAGCTGCTTGCTACCTGAGCAACCTTGGGAAAATTAGAACCTCTCTGGGTCTCAGTTTTCTCAACTGCAAAATGAAGGACTTTGACTAGATAGCTTCTAAGGTCCCTTACAGTTGTAAATCTGTGCTCTTATGATCTTTAAAATCAATGAAAGGTACCAGGCAAAGGTGAAAACAGCAAGAGTTCATTCCTTAGACTCAGGTACCCTGGGGCCCTTCTACTACTACTTGAGGACCCTGTTTAAAGAATCTTGACTCATAGGGAAGGGATGTTTTGTGATCCCTATTCTGTAATCTGTTCTTATTGGTCTTATTTTTCTTTCTAATAAACTTCCTGCCCTTAATTACTTTAGACCCATTTCTTTTTTTATTTTATATTTTATTTTTCCTCAATTAAAATGTAAAAAACAATTTTAAACATTTATTTAAACCCATTTCTGTAGAAGGAATATATAGTATTGAATTTAGGTATATGAATAACTTCACAGATATAGAATGCTTATATCTAGAATTTAGAATGAAAGCAACCTTTCAGAAGTGACCATCTCCTGTAGCAGGAGACCATCTAATCTAATCTCATTTTGCTGATGGGAAAACTGAGCCCCAAAGGAAAGAAAGTGATCTGTCCAAAGTCACATAGGCAGTAAGTACCGTGTTTCCCCGATAATAAGACCTATCCCGAAAATAAGCCCTCCCCTTACTGTGTAAGATTCCTCTAAAATAAGCCCTCCCCCGAAAATAAGCCCTATTGAGATTGCTACTGTACGGTACCCTCTGTATGCACCGTCCTCTCCCCGCCGTGAAACACACACCGCGCTCTGAGCTGCATCCAATCAGAGCTGCAGCAGTGAGAACATCATCCTGTTCTTCCCCAGTGATTTGCTTATTGAATAAAGGTACATTTTTTTGTTCACATTTACCTGTTTATTAAAATTGCTGTCAATGTTCATTAAAATAAGCCCTCCCCTGAAAATAAGCCTTCTGGTGTTTTTCTGTCCAAAAAAAATAATAAGACAGTGTCTTATTATCGGGGAAACACAGTAGCAGTCAGAATTCAAACCCAGGTTTTCTGTTTGGGAACTCAGGGCTTTTGCTTTTGGCTTGTTTTCTATTTTATTAGTTACTACACATATTCTAATTGGAATGTCATTCTGGTCAAGCAGCAGCGTGGATCACTTTTCTGGTCCTCTCAGGGCAACATATGCTGTGTTTCATTGTACTAAGTCTGAGGGTCTTAAGAGGGAAGAGGATATCTGCTTGGTGCCTGGAATAGGAGTTACCAATGGTACTGAGAGTCACCCATGGGGCCCATTGGCAGGTCTACAACCTAAGCAGAGAAGAAGGAAAAATGGAGAAAATGAAGTGGGTAGAACGCACTTTGGACATCACCTAAGTACAATCCACTCATTTTACAGATGAGGAAACCAGTCACTCAACAAACAACAAACATGAAGAACTAAGTGCTAGTCACTGTGCTAAGTGCTGGGAATACAGACACAAAAGTGATATGGTCCCTGACCTCAAGGAGTTTACATTCTTTTTTTTTTGGAGGGGGGAAGGCAAAGCAATTAGGGTTAAGTGACTTGCCCAAGCTAGTAAGTGTCAAGTGTCTGAGGCTAGATTTGGAGTTTACATTCTAATGGAAAAGGACAACCCAGACTTAGATAAGGATGTATCAGATGTACACAAAACAGATACAAGGTAACCTTGGATGAGAAGGTATTAGCAGCTGGGGCCCCAGGAAAGGCCTTTTGCAGAAGATGTCCAATCTTGAAGGAAAGCAGGAATTCTAAGAGGTGCAGGTGAGAAGAGCATTCCAGGCATGGGGAACAGTGTCAAGACACAGAGATAGGAGAGGGAGCACTGTGAGTGTGGGGCACAAGTAGGCCAGTGTGGCTGGACTAGGATGGAAGTAATGTGTAAAAAAGACTGGGAAGGGCCAGCTTGGGAAAAGTTGGGAACACCCAAGAGAGGAGTTCACACTTAATTTTAGAGCTAATAGGGAGGTGTGGAATTAAGTGAGTTGGGATCGAGTGTGGCAAGGTTGGAACCTGTACTTGAGAAAAATCCCTTTTTGAATTTGGAGAGAGATTTGGGGCAGAGAGACCAAACAGGAGGATCTTGCAAAAGTCTAAGTGGAAAGTGATAAGGGCCTGAACTAGTGGGGTGAACTCGTGAGTAGAAAGTATGATACACATACAATAGAAGTAGAGGTAGAAACAAGATTTAGCCATTGATTAGATACAGGTAAGGAAGAGTGAAGAGTCAAGCATGACACCAGGGTTGTGAACATGGGATAGGAGTGCCCCTGAAATGGGCAAATGGGGAAGGGGGATGGGTTTGCATAGAAAGATGACAAGCTTTATGTTTGGATATATTGAGTTCTCAACACCTATAGGACATCCAGTCTGAAATGTCCAGTAAGCAATTACTGATGCAGGATTGAAGTTCAGGGGAGACTGAGGCTGGATATATAGATTTAGTAATCATCTGCAAAGATATGATCATTAAACCCATGGGATCTGATAAGGTTACCCAGAAAAGACAGTGTATCAAGAAAAAGAAAAAGACCCAGGATAGAGCTTTGGGGGAACTGAGTGACTGAGTCACACAAATCTAAAGTAACAGAAGCATGATTTGAAGTCAGTATTCTTTCCTCTTCTCCATTCTGTATCTATTCCTAGTGATCTGTTAGGGTTCTTTGAATTCTAGAATTTTACATACGACTAAAGAAGTAGGTAGAGATTAGTAGTCTATGGAGAGCATTGAATGGCAGTCTGAACAGGGAGGTTGACCCTGGGGGAGAGGTTGGGACTGACCATTCCCCAAAGGTCTGTGGCTACTTCTAGATTGATATTCTTGACCTTAGTTCAATATAGAGGATAAGAACCAGAATCACAGAATTTTAGCCTTGGAAGGAACCTAAGCAGCCATTGAATCTAACCCATATTGGAAAGGAATCTCACTATAATACCAGAGGAATGGCTGTCCAACCTCCTGGAAGACCCTTAACAGGCAGGACCCTGGGGCAGCACATTTGATTTTGAGATAGTTCTAATAACTGGAAAGTTTCCTGACATCATCTAAAGTCACTTGTGTGACACTTCTCCAGATTGCTTCTGACTCTTTCCTCTGGGTCCCAGAGGACAAATCTTATCCCTCTTCCCCATGGCATCTCAAGTACTTAAAGACAACTGGGATGTCCTCCCCCACCAAGCTTTACTTATCCAGGCTAAACACCAGCACTTTCAAGCAATCATCATGGGACTGGAAGCTCTCCCCTGGACTAGATGCTCTCCGGTTATCACTGCCATTCTTAAACTACAGTGTCCAGTACTGAACCCAATCACAATTCTCCAGATGTTGGAGAGAGGTGGGAGTAGGAGGAGGTGAACCAGCATTTTTTTATGCAATCCCAACATAATCAACTCAAAGCTGTGCCCTCTGTCTATCTATATAGATACCTTTCAACTACCCTAATAATGATAAGGTTGTTAGGTGCTACATGTATCTTTTCCCCCTAGAGGAATGTAAACAATTTAACCTTCTTTAGTCCCTTATAATGTCTTTTTTTTTCTTTTACCTTTTTATGGTTCTCTTGAATTTTGTGAAATAATGTTAAATTTTCTATTCAGCTCTGGTCTTTTCATCAGGAACGCTTGAAAGTCCTCTATTTCATTAAATATCCATTTCCCCCCAGAAGGATTATACTCAGTTTTGCTGTGTGAGTTACTATTGTTTGTAATCCTAGTTCCTTTGCCTTCTGGAGTATCATATTCCAAAGCCCTCTGCTCCTTTAGTGTAGAAGCTGCTACATCTCGTGTGATCCTGACTGGTTCCAAATTATTTGAATTATTTCTTTCTGGCTCTTGGAAAAAGTATTTTTAAAATAACGATATAAATATTAAATAACTTGTTTGATCCTCACAACCACCCTTGGAAGTAAGTGCCAGTATTATGCCCATTTTACACTTGAGGAAACAGGTTGGGGTTGAGGGACTTGCGCAGGAAGCATCTGAGGTAGGATTTGAAGCAGGTCTTCCCGCCTCCAGGATAAGTGCCCTTATCCTCTGGGCCACCTAGCTGCCCCTCCTTATGCACACCAAGATACCTTTTGGCCGTCATTCACACTTGTGACTCTTATTGACAGCGTGTGGGGACAGGCGGCCCCCACACCTTTCTGGCAGGTTGGGCAGTGAAACAGCGCCCCCTGGTGTCCGCTTCAAGGCTCTGCCTGCCCCACCTAGGCATCCTGGAGCCTGCCTGGCCTCCTCAGTACCTGTTTCCTCATGCGGGCGATCAGACGATCCCTTATCCCCACATTCGCCCTAAGACTCTCTTCCCATGGTGGACCCTGGTTTCTGTCCTACGCTTAGGGGGAAGGGGAGCGGGGGCGGGCCCGATCCTGAACCCAGGTGAGCGAGCAGTCCCGCCCCTCCCTTCCCCGCGGTGCACTCTGGGAATTGTAGTACGAGGACTGGAGGGACGGGGCTGGGAGGTCTGGGGCACTGGTGTACAGGGGTCTGGGCGGAGCAACCGCGACTCCGGCTCGAGCCGGTCGGGGATGGCAGCAGGAGTCGGCCCGGTCTGGGCCCGGCTGCTCTGGTTTCTCGAGCTGCTGGGGCTGGTGTCCGCCGCGGCTGCCGCCTGGGACCTGGGTTCGCTGAGCTGCAATTTCGGCGCCTTCTGTGAGTGCGACTTCCGACCCGACCTCCGCGGTAAGCGCTGGGCGGGCGGCTGCGGGGCCGGGCTCCGGGAGCAGGGCTTCGGGGCAGGGCGGTGTGGGCCAGGGGACCGGGAGCAGGGCTGCGGGGCAGGGCGGTGTGGGCCAAAGGACCGGGAGCAGGGCTGCGGGGGGCCAGGGGACCGGAAGCCAGGGGGTCGGGGGCTCAGGGTCTTCCTCTTTGGGGCAGGGGATGCGAGACCCGGGTCCCAGGCTTGGGGGCTGCGGGCCCGGGAGATTGGGGGCTGGGGCTTCAGGGCCGGGTGCTTCTGAGACCCGACTGGGGCCAGGCACTCGGGGCTTGGGAACGTGGGAGCTGGGCTAGATCAAAGGGCCAGGGACTGAGACAGGGGGCTCTGGGAAAGGGGGTCAGCCAGGAGCAAGAGGTGGAAGACTGGATGTAGGATCAGGGTTGGGGAGGCTATAGGATCCGCTGCAAAAAGACTGGATTTGGGGTCCCCGAAGGTAGATTCTAGTTCTGGTTTGGCTAATAATGCCCTATGTAACTTTGGGCAAATGATATCCCCTCTGTGGGCCTCAGTGTCATTGGAATCACTTAACCCTGTTTGCCTCAGTTTCCTCATCTGTAAAATGAGCTGAAAAAAGGAAATGACAAACCACTCTAGTATCTTTGCCAAGAAAATCCCAAATGGTGTCACAAAGTCAGACAAGACTGAAAAAAAGACCAAAACACATCATAGTGGATAAAGCTCTTGTCTCAAAGGCCTTAAATTCAAATCCTGCCTCTAACTCTAGTCACATAACCCAGGGCAAGTCATGTAACCTCCTTGAATCTGTTTTCTTATCATAAAATGCAGATTTTACAGTGCCCCCTAAAACTCTCTAAGACAAACTGTAGAGTGTTGCTGATCTGTTTTGGTAAAAGGAGCCTACTCATTGATGAGCTCCTATGCTGATAAAATCATAGATCCAGACCCTCTCCCCCCAATCCCCGCCAAAAAAAACAGAAAAAACAAAAACAAAAACCACATGGCTAACAGTAGCATCTACCTTCAAGGGTTAAGGATCAGAGATCATGTGAAATGTTTTGCAAATTTTAAAGCACTACATGAGATTTCTTCAGATTTAGTTTTGATTGGGAAATTGGGATTGAGTCACAGAAATTAGGGGGACTAGAGAGTGCCCCTTTCTAGTTGGTATTGAGAGCCCCTAGTAAAGGAAGCTAATCTGTTAGTTTCTGGCAGAAGGCTTTGAGGGAAGGGAGTCTGAGTTTAGGTGGGGATACTAGGCCTCTGAGAACAAGGCATTATAAAGGTGGTAATAAACATTGAGTTTAGGGCCTAGTATAGAAAAAACATGCTGGCCAACTGGTTAACTGATGACAAGCTAGTATCTAATGACCTATGGAAGGCTCTGTTTTCTTCACCATGCTTATCAGTGGCTCATATGCAAATATAGAAAGCTATCAAATTTGTTTACAACATGAAGCTGGGAGGGAGAGCCAACATGCTGGATGGCAGAATCAGGATCTAAAAAGGAAATCTTACACAGAAAATGCAGTCTTATACTTGGTTCCAAAGAGCAAATTAGTACAGAATAGGGGGATTTGTCTTAGCAGCAGTTCACAGGAAAAAGATTTTGGGGAGAGGGTGGGTGTTAATTGACCTTAAGTTCAGGGAGACTGAGATACATTACCTGAGGGGCTATTTTTTTATGTAGATGGAAGAGTCGGAGAAGTCCCTGTGGGAATGGAGGAGCCAGGTCATTAGATCCCCTTTCTGGGATTGAGATGCCTGCCTTAATCAGAGATCCCCACGGGGACCAAGTGCTCCTCTGCTAGCCTCCCTGGAACCTCTTCTTTCTCTTTTCCAGGCCTAGAGTGTGATTTGGCCCAGCACTTGGCCGGGCAGCATCTGGTAAGACAACTAGTAATGAAGGGGCTGAAGGCTTTCGTGGAGAATCCTGCACCAGCCAAACCCCTAGTGATGTCCTTCCACGGCTGGACTGGCACAGGCAAATCCTATGTCAGCTCCATGCTGGTCCAGTACCTGTTCCGAGATGGGATGGCCAATCCCCACGTGCATCACTTTTCTCCCATCATCCACTTCCCCCATGCAGAGCAGATAGAGCACTACAAGGTAAGCCATTTACCACCCAGGCCTTCCTCCCACCAGGAGCTGGCCTAGTGCCAGGGGCCCAAAGCACAGAATGGGAAATCAGCTGGCTTAAGGCCAAGTTGGGAATTTGGTAAGTCTAGATAGGAGCTGGGTCTTCTTCCTCTTTGCCCTTCTCTGATCTAATTTCCACCAAGTTGACACAATCTAACAGAAGTTTCTGAATACTTATTAAACATTCCCAGGATGGGTCAGGGCGGGGCAGTGAGGGCAACAATAGTATAATGGAAAAATTGAATTTGGAGTCAGTTTGAATCCCATCCTGGCTAACTTATTCCCTGGATGACCTTGGTAACTAGGCTTCAGCTTCCCTACATATAAAGAGAGGGGGCTGGACCCCCCCTGACCTGTGAACTGCCTTCTTGCTCTAAAGCTATAATCTCATCTGTGGCCTGTTCCTCCAGAACACAGTGCCTGTGAGCTCAAGGATAGAAATTTGGGCTTTAGGTTTTGCTCTTAAGCACATCCTGCACTGCTACCCCTGGCCAGCTATCTTGTTCATGTGGCCAAGTAACCCTGAAACAAGTCTCTTTACTTCTTCATCAGTTTCACCATCTATAAAATGGGGGGAATAAGGCCTGCCCATTTGTCCAAAAAGTCAAGTGAGAGGATGAAAGAACTTTGAGGAGTAAAAATCACTATTAAAAAATGGGAAGGGGTTGTAGTATTAGTGGAAAAGTGTGAGTCAATACAAAGCTACCACCAGCAGTGGGAAGTCATTAAAAAGGGCAGGTCCCAGTAAAGGCAGCTCTTCCTTGGTGGATCTCCTGGGGAGCTCCTATCCTCTGAGGACAGGGCATGGTTCTGCCTCACACTGAATGGACTGAAGGGCAACCTCTCTGGCTTTTTCTCACCCCTTCCCCCTACCCCAGCTTTAACCTTTTCTTGTCCCAGTTCTCCATGCTACCTCACCTGCCCCCTCGTGTTCCTTTTACAGAGTGATTTGAAGAAATGGATCTTGGGGAACCTTACAGCTTGTGGCCGTTCCCTCTTCCTCTTTGATGAGGTGGACAAAATGCACCCAGGGCTGTTAGGGGTACTCCGTCCCTTCCTGGGGCCTTCCTGGGTGGTCTATGGTACCAACTACCGAAAAGCCATTTTCATCTTCCTCAGGTAGGGAAAGGCCTTCTTGGGATGGGGCTGTAAGGTTTGGGTTCTGTTCTCCCAGCTGTCAGTGCTAGTCAACAAACAGAATAGCCAGGGCTTCCCCTCAGAACCAATTACATGAGGCCCATAGAAATGGCAGAGGAAATCTTCAGGGCCTTTGAACCCTAGTTATAGACAAATCATTATATACGGTGACTTGTTTATCCTTTGAAGATCTCCAAGCATCATATTAGCCTCATCTGTTTCATCTTCATGACATTGGTAAATGAGGGAACAGGTAATTCCCTTTTATAGAAGGCAACACTGGGGGCGGCTAGGTGGCGCAGTGAATAGAGCACCAGCCCTGGAGTCAGCAGGACCTGAGTTCAAATCCGACCTTTACACAAAAATTAGCCATGTAACCTCGGGCAAGCCACTTAACCCCAATTGCCCTCCCAAAAAAAGGAAGCCAACACTGAAGACCTGGGTTCTGGTACCAGATCTGTAATGAAACTGATGAATGGCTGGTTATTATCACTTCTGATAGCCTGTTTCCTCACCTTCAAAATGGTGATCATTCATCCCTCCCCTTGCCCTGCCTTTCTCACAAGGTGGTTGTGAGAATCAAATGAGACAAGGGGTGAAAATGTACTTAGCTCAGCAGGACTGTCTAGACACATGTGATTATTGCCCAAGATGAGAAGGTGCTTCCCTCAGATGTTCCAGAGAGTCTAGGGAAGAGCTAGGGTTCAGACCTACATGCCCTGCCTCCTAGTCCTGGGCTATGTCCATGTACTGCTAGATGAGTCAGACCTCCCTATCCCACCTCTTTCTGATCTATGGCCTGTCTCTCCTGCTCTGGGGTTCTAGCAATGCTGGTGGGGAACAAATCAATCAGCTAGCACTGGATGCCTGGCGTGCCCGGAGAGACCGAGAGGAGCTCCAGCTCGGGGACCTAGAACCTGCCATCTCGAAGGCCATCGTGAACAACCCCCAGCGTGAGTCTTTTGCCTATCTATCCACTCCCCCCACTTCCCTGAGGCTCCACGCAGAATGGGAGTCAGAGCTTAGAACTGGAACAGTTCTAGCCATTCAGGCCTTCCATCTTCCCTGTCCCTATCTTGTAAAACCACCTCCCCCCCCCCGAAGTGGCCCCTCTCAACTCTCCATTAACTTCAGCTCAAAGCCAAGAGTAGATCACCCTGTTCAGTCATCATGGTTCCTTTCCTGTGGGGTGTTCTAGGCCTATACCCTCAGCTGGCAGCTTGTCTCCTCACCCAGCCATTCTCCCTCACCCTCAGATGGTTTCTGGCAGTCGGGAATTGTAGAAGACCAGCTCTTGGACTTGCTGGTTCCCTTCCTGCCTCTCCAGCGCCACCACGTCCGGCACTGTGTGACCAATGAACTGGCCCAGCTGGGCCTGGCCCAGCAGCAGGAAGAGGAGGTAGTCCAGGCTGTGCTGGATGGAACTGCCTTCTTCCCTGAAGAGGAACAGCTATTTTCTTCCAATGGTTGCAAGACTGTGGCTTCTCGAATCACCCTCTTTCTGTGAATGGGCAGGGGCAGCTTCTTTCCCTCTGCTCCCCACCCTGCTACACATTATCAAGGGACTGTGCCTGGGAGCTTTGGTCAAGACCTGCTGCTGGCAGAATGACCATTGCCCCAGGCCTTCCAGAAAGTGTAAACAGGACAGGTCTGGCAGCCCCAGGAGCAGAGGGCTAAGGTCACACAGGCAGTTCTACCTTCTGCCACTTTGGGGACCTTCCAGACTGATGGTGGCAGAGGTGTGGGAAGGAAGATTTGGATGTTTCTCTGCTGGTTTGAGGACATCTTGGCCTTTCTGCACCTCCCCCAGCCCAGAGCTCCTGGCCATACAGCTTCATCTGAGCCAAGTCCAATTCCCTTTCTCCCAACCCAAATCTGAGCCTTATTTAAACTGATGCTGTGATTTGGTGACTCAGGGACCACATATGTCAGTCATCTTCCCCACCCTTACTAGAAGCTTGCAGGCCCCCCTGGGAGGTTTGTGTTCTCCTCTGCAGTCTCATGAGAGATCAGCTTCCCCCTCCTAGAGAGGTATGCGAATGTAAGTACACACACACACACACACACACACACACACACACACACACACACACACACACACACAC
>NW_027187344.1:11420158-11591043 GCF_028583685.1 Petaurus breviceps papuanus
CACACACACACACACACACACACACACACACACACACACACACACACTCTTTTATCCGCCTTCCCCTATTCCAATCTCCTCATTGTCTGAGGGATACCAGGAAACCCAACCAGCTTCCCAGCCCAGCAGCCCCAGAGATAGAGATTAAAAAGAGCCTACTTTAAATGTTTTTAATTTTGTGTAATGGAGAAGAGGAGGATACAAAATAAACTTATTTAAGGGACCAGGGAAAGCATATCTAGGTGTTTATTGCTCTGGCTGGAGAAACCCTGGTTCTATCTGGAAAGGAGGCCAGGGGCAGGAACTGATGGATATGCTGGGTATGTCCTGGAGGCCCAGGACAGGTGGAAAAGGAACTGAGGGATTTCCTTCAGTGTCGAGAGGTCTATCTCAGAGACCTGCCCCTTTTCCACCCAAAATGCAAGGGTGGATGTGGACAGTGCCCACCTGTTAAGATCAGGGGAAGAGAAGCCAGGGCTGTCAACATACTGGTTCAGGGAAAGACCATGGTGCTTTTGACTTCACTTTGGTCTATGTGGCAGCAGTCGTGGCCTCTGAGGAGGATGTCTGCCCTATGAAGACATTAAAGTATATGAAAGAGGCCTGCCTCTTTCCTTGCAGATAGTGGTCAGGTTAGCTCCTAAGAGGGAGATAGTTCTGTTTGGTCCTAAGGCCTCATCAGGCTTTAGCCTCAGGAAAGACAAACTCTCCAATGTCCTTTGGGCCCTCGAACTTGATTTTCCCTGCTTGACCTAAGGAGTTGATTTCCAGGAATTCCCATCCTAAGTTGAGAAGAGAGCTGAGAGGAAGGCCCAGGAGTCCTTGTGGCCAGCTCAAAATACCGCTATTGCACCAGTTCCGGAGTGTGCTGATGCAGGATTATGGAAATAGTAGCTCTAGAAGGGCCCTCTGAGTCAGGTCCAGCCTCCCTGCTTTACCACATGGCTGAGCATAAAGGGCACTCACAGGCTTTGGTGTCAGCAGGCTTGTTGGGTTCGAGTTCTGGTTCTGACAGTTACTAGCCCTTAACTACTCTGAGTTTGTTTCCACATTGGTCGAGCAAAGATAACACTTGCACCACTACACACACTTAGAGAATTGTAGATTTAGAGTTGGAAGAGATCCTGGATGCCACCTAGTCCTACTGCCTTATTTTACAGATTAGGAAACTGAGGCTAAGACATTGGTCCAAGGTTCCACCAATGTCCTCTGAGCCCGGGTCTGCTCCCTCCACACCACAGCATGCTCCTTCTTGTGAAACAATGCAGCAGAGTGGAGAGAGCACTGGACCTGGGTCTTCTGGGTCTCAATTTCTTCATCTGTAGAATGGGGTAAGGATCCCTGCCTTGCCTCCCACAGAGTTAATGTGAGGATTAAGTGAGGCAGTGCATGTCAAAAAGCTTTGTCACTGAGGAGTGCCATACAAATGTGCTCTATTAGTCTCCATATCACTGTCTCATTGTGGTCTGGGAGTGTCCCTGGGGACTCAAGACTGTGCCCACTGACCACATGCTCTGGCCTGATGACAAACAGCAAGCCTTAGGGCCAGCCTGGCTATAGGCAGAAAGGCCTGTGGTGATGAAAGGACTCTATCCACCTTACAGCACTATCTACATACATGAGAGTGATTGAGGTCTGGAGATGGTAAGTGGCTTATCCAAGGTGACTCTGAAAGGCTAGGAATTTGTTAAGCTTTTGCCCCCAGCTAGTGAGGGAGATCCAGGTTCAGAACTTACCAGGAGAACCTTGGTCCCTTGGGGGGCTTCCAGGCAGTTCCTCTTCACTCGATGCTGGCTCTGTGTCATTCTTGATCAGAGTCTGATCCTTAAGGAACCACAGAATCTTAGAGCTGGAAGGGACCTTGGAGAACAGTTAGTCCCAACAGCCCCCTTCCCCAAGGCAGGAAAGAATCTACCCCCTGTCAGAGGTCACTCCCTTATCCTCCATTGTTGGACAGCACCAGCAGTGTGGAAGCTCTTCCTTATGTCTAGCTTCAAGTAGCCTCCCTATAACTTTCAAACATGGGTCCCAGAGTAAGTCATATACGCCCATGTGGAAGCTCTCCAGATATCGTAAGTTCCCCCCACCACGTCCCCAGCTAAACCCTCTCTAGGCCAAACACCCTTTTCTTTTTCGATCAATTCTGTACAGCAGTTTTTTTCTGAGGCCTTCCCTATTCTAGTCATCCCTCCTTGGAACAGGCCTGTCAAGAATACTGCAAGTGTGTCTGCTTAAACTCTGCCCATGCAGATGGAGCTTAAACTAACTGCCAGGCCTATATCTGAAATCTTTCCAGCTTGGCTGACCCTGCCAGAGACAGCCCCAGAGAGCCAGTGTCACTCCACACCATGACCAGGTAAGACAGTAGGATGTTAGTGGAATCTATCAATGTCCATGTTAAGATAAGGCCTGAGAGCCCTGAAGCCTTAATGGTGTGGCCCTACCAATCCAATCCCAGTAGGATGTTAGAGCTGAGGAACAAAGGTTATCTTCCCTCCTGGGGTCTGAAATCTGCAAGGTGTGAGGTCACAAGGAGTAAAGCCTTCCACCTCCCTTCCCTTGCCTGGATTCCTGATGTGGGAACCACAGGAATGTTGTCAGGGTGCTCTTTCTCTTCAGAGTTAGGGGCCTGCTCTGGAACAGGTATGGAGTCTGGCCTCTTGTCCACATCCTTTTCTGTGGAAGCACCCTTCTTCAGGAGTCTGCAGGAGGGGAAAGGTCAATGACATCCAGAGTTTAGTGGATTTCTCTTCCCCACATTAAGATTAACCTGGGTGTTTGAACCAGATTTCACCTGGATAAACACAGAATGTGGAGGGATTAGCCCAGCTACTCAGTTTATAGATGTCCCAAAAATGCCTAACTGTGAACTCAGGACCCTTCATCAGGAAAGCTAATTCCCACTTCCTCCACTTTTACACCACCATCTTCCCATCTAGCATTGCCCTCTGAATAAGTCCCCTGAGAAGAATCTGACCCCAGGATATTTTGAGGGTACTGGAGAAACTGGTTCTGCATTGCTCTCTCCAGGAGGGTTTTAGCCATCACCATTGTCTTGCTGTTCAGTACGGCCTCTGTGGAGTAGCCGGGAAAGAGGTTTGCCATCATAGGAACCAGCTGTGAGGAAGAAAAGGAAGGTGAACAGAGAGATCCAGATTTGGGATCCCCAAATCTGGCCTGGGGAAACAGGACTCTTCCTGCACAACTTGTGAAATCAAAAGAACAATCCTTTGTGAAAACAAAGGAACAAAAACAAAAATTTAGATGTTACTAGAACAGTCGAGGTTCTGTGGCCATGGGTAACATCTACTGTCTATAGGAAATGCAAAATCATTCTAGTTACTAGTCTCCACCTTTGGTCTCCCACTAATCAGAATTACTATGAAGGAGTGAAATACTCTCTTCCCCCTCAAATTTTCACAAAACACCTTTCCTGCATCCTTTCCTTTTCTTATTTCTCTTACACTTATCTAGATATGGGTCATGTCCTCCACTTAAACAGTGTAAGCACCTTATGAATGGGAATTATATAATTTTTTTTTAAAGCAATTGGGGTTAACTTGCTCAAGGTTACACGGCCAGTTATTTCTGGGTGTGGTGCAAAGTATCTGAGCCCGGATTCGATCCCAGGTCATCCTGACACTGAGGCTGGTGCTCTTACTCGCTGTGCTCCCTGGCCGCCCCAGAATTATATAATTTTTAAAAATCCTTTGTTTCCCCAGGGCCAAGTACAGTGCCTTGCATGAACTAAGTGCCTTATGTTTGTTGAATACCATTGAATTGGGCCAGGTTGGAGGGAGGCAGGTGGGCTTTGCACACCTGGGGGTGTTTGGGGTTGAGAAGCAGAAGAGTAGCAACATCTTGCCGAGCTCCAAAGACATCCTGCAGCATCAGACGGCTCCTGGCACGGAGGAGGTAGAAGTTGGCTTTCTCTGGATTGTACTCAATGGCTGAAGAGAAGTGTTTTTCAGCCTTGTGGTATTGTCTAGAAGGAGTAGGAAGAATCAACCTTTGTGGGAGCCAATGGAACCATGTCTGAACCCCAGCCCTAATCCATGTGTTTTGGGCCTGAAAGAGGTCTGGTATGACTAGGACATTGTTTTAGGCCTAGAAGGCAGATCCATCTTTCATGGTCTTCAATCCTAGAAGCACCATCAGTAGCAGCATCACTTGACAGGCAGCAGAAAAATTCATTTCATTCTCTCTTTTTATATTTTGTTAATATATGTTCTCAGAGATGGTTTTTCCTCTGTGGAATGCTTTAGTTGAATCCCAGAAATTGTGGTATATAGTCTCATTATTACTCCTTTTCACATTATTATAAACTATTTCTGTGATTTATTCTTTTCCACACTCATTATTTAGGATGTCTTTAATAAGTCTCACTTAGATCTCTATCTTTGGCTTGTGTTCTCTATATTACTATTTTTATTGTACTATAATCTGTAGAGGATGTATTTGGCATTTCTTTCTTAAATTTATTAATCTTCTCTGCCCTTGGCACATGGTCAATTTTTATAAAAGTTCCATGTGGTACTGAGAATATATATACTCTTTAATGTTGCCATTCAGGAAATACCTTAAATCTTGCAGCTCTTAATTTCTCAAATGGCTTTAGTTCCATATTTTCCCTTTTTTGTTTATCTTTTTGTTAGGTCTGTGCACAGGTCTGAGAGAAGAACATTAAAATGGCAGCACAGAAAATGCAGTAAAGGACAATAGGTACAAAATGAGACATTTTCAGACTTGGTCAATGTATTGATCAATATCCTGATGTATTTTGCTTGACTGTACTTGTCTATTATAAGGAAGGACTCTACTGGTCAGGGAGGAGACATAGAGAACTAAAAGTAATATAAAGAAATTTAAAAAAGTAAAATTAAAACATGTTAAAAGGGAGAAAAAAAGAAAATGCATGGGATTGAGAGCTGGGAGACCTGGATTCTTCCGTATGCTTCTGCCCATAATTGTGAGCAAATCTCTTCCCTTCACTGAGCCTATTTCCTCTCTGAAATGAATGGGTTGAATGGGATAATCTCTAGGGTTGCTTTCAACTCAGTGGTCCCTCAGTTTTTATAGCACCTTATGCCTCAAGAGCTCAGAAACTTTTCTCATATTTTCTCTCTCTTAATTTCACATTGAATTTGGTGGGAGGGGAGTCAATGAGCACTGCTCCAATTTGTGTATTTGTTTTATTTCCCCTATTCAATTCAAATCAACAAATATTAGAATTTTGCCTATCATATGCAAAGCACTATGCTAGACACTGAGAAGATATAAAGACCGAAATGACAGAGGCTCTGCTCTTGAGAAATCTGGAATCCAATGATGGCGGTGGTGAAGGGAGAAGGGAAAACGAGTACTTACATAAACTGTAATACAAGGGAGTTAATGAAATGGCAGAGGAGACATCCAGATAAAGTACCCGGACAAATTTTAAGGGAGTTTCAATGAAAACTTCATGGAAGACACCTTGAAGAAAAGGAGAAGCCAGCAGATGGAGATTTGGGAGGGGGATAAGGAAAAGAAGAAGCCATTCTGCACAGGAATAGATTATAAACCCCTTTAGGGCAGGGAGTGTGTACTTTTTCAACTTTTGTCTTTCCAGTTTCTAGCACAAGGTTTTGTACTTCGCTTAATTAGAAGACCATAGAGTAGAGCTGAAAGGGGCCTCAGAGGTCAAGAGCTCACACCTCTCATTTTATAGATGAGGAACCTGAGGCCTGAGCCTCAGTGGATAAATGACATATCCATATTCACCTAGTAAGTCTAAGAGTAAGGATTTGAACCCAAATATTCCTGACTCCAAGTCCTGCATGCTATCCAAATTAATTGAACTAGAAAGCTGAAGCTTAGGTTTCCCAAGTAGGTACTGTGCACCTTTGCTGGTGGGGGCATAGGATGAAAAAGGGACACAGGAGTCTGCTGGAACAAGCTCTGGGGCTTCCGTGTCTTAAGAAGCAGTAAGTGCAAGCACCTAGAAGGCACTATACTAGGAAGTTGGCTTGGGGAGTCAGGGGCTTAGGCGCCCAAGAAAGTCTGCCCAGATATCTGCCTGGCTAGCCTAGTGCCAGGCTGAATCACCCTGGGGAAAGGGCATGTGAAGACCTTTTGGCCAGTGGCTCTTCCTTAAGACTCATCATTACGGGTGCCCACACACCTCAGCTGATGCTTTCGAAGCCCCAGCTTCTCCTGAAGCATTCCCATGCGGTATCGAGCACCCTCGTCCCCAGGGGACAGGGCCAGTGCCTCCAGGTAATCAGCTTCAGCAAAGGTCAGCTCTCCAAGCTTGAAGAAACAATCTAGAAGGGAAGGCAGAGAAAAGGATGGGGGCAACCACTCAGCTTCCTTGTCTGACCTAGGCCCGGTCCCCTTCCTCCTCCTCCTCACTGGTCAGTTTCTCTACTCACTACTCTCAGTCCTCCAGCATTCTCTACTTAGCTCCCAGCTGAGATTCTGCTTGGTGCCCAATTTGCCCACCCCTTCACTGGCCACAGGAATCATCCGCAAGGACCTTGTAACCCCTCTGCTGCCCTTACCCCCCCCCCGCCCCGCCCCATTCAATCCAAGCTTAGGGGGCTTAGGCAGATCCGGTTGGGGAAGAGAACAAGTGTAGGCTGTGGATTTATGAACGTGTGTGAGCATATGTGTCTGAGCCTAGCTCCATTTCCAGAGCCAAATACCACTGCTTTTTTGGTCATTTGTTATTTTGTACTGTCCATCTCTCTTCCTTCTATTAAAGCAGATAATGAAAAGCTGTACGTATGAGAGGCAATTGACAAAGAGATAGCCTTGGGAGGCAGGAAAATCTGTGTTCGAATCCCTTCCCTGACCCATCCTGGCTGGGTGATCTCTCAATGCCCAGGCTAATCTCTAAGATTATAGATTGCAGAGTGTATACCAATCCATATTAGCAGAGAATTTTCTCATTGGAAAAGTTCTCTACACCAGTGAATCCCTGAGTCTGGGTACCTTCTTTCCCATCTAAACACCTCTCCTCACACTCCCCTTCACCCCCAAAGACAGACATTTGGATAAGGAATGGTGAAGTACTGGTACTCTGAATCTGTGATTTTGTTGTCTGGGCCATCTCCATGGATACAAATTGCAGCCTCTCTGTGACTTAGTGAAGACAGTTTTTGAGAGAGACCACCCTGGGGTGGCTGCCCTGGTCAAAAGCCTCCAAAGCTCAGCGAGGCTGGTGCCCAGATAACAGGCACAGTCCGTTCACTATAACTAGACAGGCAGAGCCCTGGAGCTGAAGAGTTCTGTCCCCTCCACACCACAAGGAGAGAGTGGTGGAGCACACAATCTATCAGTTAAAATACCCAGCAGTGTGACATTAAGTACTATAATTCTGAGGAAGGGGAAAACCAGGCATTACTTGGGGGGAGCTTCCTAAATGAAGTATAACATGAGCTGGGCCTTGTAGGACTGAGAGGACCTGGAGAAGCAGAAGGGAGAGGGAAGGGCATTCCAGGAGAGGAAGAAGTCATGAGCAAAGGCAGAGGTAAGGATGAACTCTTCCAGGAGTGAGACATGAGGGGACAGGCCTGGCTATAAAGGACAGGGATGTGGAGGGGAGACAGCTAGCCACTGGAAGCCAAGGAGTTCAGTCAGAAGCACACGAGAGACTCGGACTTGGGGCTAGAGGACATGCACGCTGCTACTGCTATATCTAGGATGCAGAATGCGGGGAGGGGACCCAAGGACCTCCCAGGTCCCTCTGAAGCCCTTCACATGCCCCTGTATACAAGATGAGGTACCTCCCTTGGCCCTGGCCACATCCCCACCCCTACCCCCCAGGAGGATCCCAAGGACCAGCTCACCCCCTCTGTTTATGTAGATCCCCTTCTCTCTTTTTTCTCCCCGTAGGGCCTTGTTGAGAAGCAGCACGCCTTCTTCATAGGCGCCCTTGGTATAGCAGAAGACTGCAAAGTCATTGTAGGTGAGAAGCAGCTGGCGCTGGGCCTGCCTAGCAACCTCATTATCCTCCTCGTCTTCTGGGCCTAACTCCAGGGCCTTGAGAAAGTCTTCAATGGCTGCATCAAAGTCTTTGAGTCTCCGAAACAGAGTGCCCCTGGGAAGAGAGGAGGCCGGAGGAGGTGGCAGGGATGCCCACCCTAGCAGGCCCAAGGGGCCTGCTGACAGGAAGGGGATCATCTCTCGCTGTTGCTGCCCGCCTCTCATGGGTCCCTAGATTCAGGCCCGGTCCTTCCATCTGAAAGCACAGAATCCTAACGTGCCAGAGCTGGACAGGGTCACAGTGATCTCCTCTACCCCATCTCCCTCTGTCCCATCGTATTCTGTTTCTCCACCCTGGTTTTCATCTCGGTATGCCTCAGAGCATGATGTCCGTCCATCCAACCTGCTCATTTTACACAGGAGGAAATGTAAACTCAGGCAATTGATAATGGCCACCCAGGACATCCGCAGCAAAGCCACAACTAGATCCTAAATCTCCTGACTGCCAGGGTCAGGAACTCTACCGTGATTGCACACTTACTCCTTCTTCTCCTCCTCTATGCCCAGCCATGGGGTGGTTAGGCAATGGACCCCAGGTCCTCCTCTCCCATTGCCGCCTGTGACAAACTGGCTAGGAAGGGTCCTGAGCTTCCTCAGCAGGGTCTTTGGGATCCCAAATCTTGATTCCTCAGGTCCCCCTATCCCTATCCAAGAGCTTGCTTGCCCCCATGACACACAACCTCTTCTTAGGTCCATACATGGGGCCACTGTGGCACAGTGGGCAGAGTGCTGGACTTAAGAGTCAGGAAGACTCCTGCCTTAGGAACAGACCAGCTGGGTGAGTGTCCATGTTCAGTCAGTTTCCTCATCTGTAAAATGGGATAACAGCAGCATCACCCTCATGGTCTTGTTGTAAACTTGGCAACAAGACCTGGCAAACTTAAGTCAGCCAGTCAACAAGCACCTGTTCTATTACAGATGCTGTAATAGACACTGGGAATGCAAAGACCAAGAAAAAGATGCTTATATTCTGTGGAGGGTATGTGTGTGTAAGACCAGGGGAAAACAACATGTTCACATGTCAGGGAACCATAAAAATGAAGAGGTTACCCATAAAGAGGGTTAGGGTTGCTCTGGAGATCCCAAAATACCAACACGCTGGGTCCTGCTGAAAGATTTCGACTCAAGTCTTCTCAGCAAAAGAAAAGTAAAGTTTATTAAAAGTTCGCTTGTACTGGACACAGTGTAAGTCTGTGCTAGGTCATTCTATGGTGCTCTCACACACAGAGGGAAGATGGGGTCTTATATACAGAAAGGTTGTGGGAGGAATCTAGGGGTGGTCTAGAGGAGGAGTTTGGGGAGAGTCTTCAGGAGAAGTCAGAAGAGGTCAATGAGTGATTAAGGGTGAGAAGTTGCTGGAGGCTACCTAGAGACCATAGACAATGGTGGCCTAGGTTCAAGGGTGTTTTGTTCAAGGGCGGATTGATATTTTGATAGGCTCAAGGATGGGAAGTAGATGGAGATGGAGGTCTAGGCTAGTAACTGAGGTCTGGGCCCACAAATGCCTCATCAAATAGGATGATTTAATCAGAGTTCAAGGGAGGTTCCCAGAGT
This sequence comes from Petaurus breviceps papuanus, assembly GCF_028583685.1. Classification (NCBI taxonomy): domain Eukaryota; kingdom Metazoa; phylum Chordata; class Mammalia; order Diprotodontia; family Petauridae; genus Petaurus; species Petaurus breviceps. The sequence continues at coordinate 11,429,738 of NW_027187344.1, forward strand.
CTGTACCTCAAAGATTCAAGGAGAGCTCAAGGGCGCTCCCAGAGCCCATAACTCACACATGGCAAACACAGAATAATTAGGAAAGACTTCAGAAAGCACTAGATAAATGCCACCAAATGTTATTATTGGCAGTGAGGTGGTACAGTGGGACCTGGAGTCAGGAAGACCTGAATTCAAATGCTACCTCCGCTACTTACTAGTTATGTATAGTCCCCTAGACAACTTACTTGACCGCTGTCTGCCTCAGTTTCTTCATCTGTAAAATGGGAGTAACACTTGTCTTACAGGGTTATTATGAAGATAAACTGAAATAATATTTGTCAAGGATTTTACAAAGGTTAAAGGGCTATATGTGAATGCTAGCACCTACTCAGTCATTCTTTCATTCATTATTTGTCATTCAGTTGTTTTCAGTCACATCTGACTTTGTAACCACTTTCTGAGGGGGAAAGTTTTTTTGGCAAAGATCCTGGAGTGGTTTGCCATTTCCTTCTCCAGCTCATTTTACAGATGAGGAAACTGAGGCAAACAAGGTAAAGTGACTTGCCCAGGGTCACACAGCTAGTGTCTGAGGCCAGATTTGAACTCAAGTTTTCCTTATTCTAGGTGCAGTATTCTATTCACTGCACCACCTAGCTGCCCTTTCATTACTTATTACATATTATTTATCACTTACTATGACTATCATAATTATACCTGAACAAATAGTAGCTAGGGTCCATTGGGCTGTTATCAATGGCACAGTTTATCCGGATCAAAGAATCCTCCAGGCTCCCCTTCAAGGCCATGACCACTGCCTCCTCCCGGGCCTTCCTGGCCTGGGCCAACAATTTCTCCAGCAGTGTGTTGGCCTCAGGGTGCTCAGGCCTAATGATGAGGGCTTCGTGCAGATCCTGATAACACTGATTTGGCTGGCAGCAGGGGTGGGGAGTGGGGCAAGAGGCAACAGTTAGAATGTTCCCCTGAATGTTCAGGGATATTTTCTCTCTACCCCAGTTTTGTGTTCTGACCAAAATGCCAGCAGGGCTGAGTCACAGACACAGCTTCACCCTTGACAACTCAGTCAAGGTAAGAAAAAGAGCTAACATTTACATAGCTCTTTGTTATAAAGTGTTACTCTTGCTGTTCAGTTATCTTTCAGTTGTGTCTCTTTCTGACCCCTTCTGGTGTTTTCTTGGCAAAGATTTTGGAGTGCTTTGTCATTTCCTTCTCCAGTTTATTTTACAGATGAGGAAACTGAGGCAAACAGGGTTAAGTGACATGCCCAGGGTCACACAGCTAGGAAGTGTCTGATGCCAGATTTTAACTCAGGAAGAGGGGTCTTCCTGACTCCAGGCTCAGTAATCTATCTACTGCACCACTAGCTGCCCATAAAGTGCTGCCTATGTTATTAATCCTCACAATGACCCTCTAAGATAGGTGCTATTATAATCACCAATTTACACATTAAAAAGTTTAGGCAGAGAGAGGTTAAGTGATTTGCCCAGGGTTACACAGTTAGTATCTGAGGGAGCATTAGAGCTCAGCTGACTTCTGGCCTAACACTCAGGCCAACCACTTTACCACCTTGCTTCCTGTTTCAGAATGAGGCAAATCAGAATCACAATGAGCTGATTGATCAGAATGTTAGGGAAGCCTAGCACCTTGGAGACCATCTAGTCCCAGCACCTTGGTTTTATAAAGAAAGAAATGGGGAGCAACAGCTTGCCCAAAAGTCATACTGTGAGTTCAGGGTAGAAGCAGGGCTAGATCTGGGGCTCCTTGTGCATCTCAGACCACAGTTCACTAACAGTAATTTAGCAATACTCCACAAGTCAGTGGAAAGATCACTGGACTTGTGAGAAGTCTGAAGAACCAAGGATGAATCCAGTTGTGTGACCCTGGGCAAGTCACCACATTTCTCTCTGCCTCAGTTTCCTCATCTATAAAATAGGGATCATTTTTGTTCTGCTCTCAAGATCATGATGATTAAAGTGCTTTGAAAACCTCAAAAAGGTAAGCTATACTCTTGGATTCATTCCTAACTCTCCTATCTTGCCAAGTCTTGTCACTTCGGATCTGCTCATGCCCCTCCCCCCAGGGCCTCCCACTCTCCCACTCGATTCTAGGTCTCATTCATTTCTCAACAGACCTACTGGGACAAGCTCCTAATGGGACTCCAGCTCCAGCTTCTTCCCTTTAATCCTTTATTCGGCTGAGCACCAACTCTTACTTTTTGACTTTCTTTTTATCCACAGTGCCTGGTACACAGTAGGCACTTGATAAATGCTTACTGACTTGAATTCCTCTACATAGTTGTCAAATATTTCTAAAGTGCAGGTCTGACTATATGTCATCCCCTACTCAGTGGCTCCCTATTGCCTTTAGGACAAACTACAACTCCTCAGCCTGGCATTTAAAACTTAATCTTATTTGATATTATTATCCTTCCAGATGTCTACATTCTGAACTGGCTGGGGTAGGGCTGAGAGTAAAGCTGGGGTCCTGGTTTGATTGATTACCTTGACTTTTCCCAAAAGATTTGGGAACAACAGAGTCCTTGGACTTCCTGCCTATACTAACTAACCTTAGGGGGCTGAATGCCACTCCCATCTAATTGTGGAGCTGAGTTTAGGGACTGAATTGTGGTCCCATCCTGCCTGTTGAGGAGGGGGCTGGTTTGGGTTCTACCTTTAGGAAGTAGTTATAGAGTCGAGCACGGAGGATGTAGACATCAGGGTTGGAAGCCTGTTTCAATTCTTTTGTGACCATCTGGAGACATTCCTGATGTCGTTTCATGGCCAAAAGGCAAGCGATGCTAGAGGTAGGTGGAGGGAGGTGCCAAGGTGAGGGAGACTTCCCTCCCAGCCCTATTCCCTACCCCCTTCCTCTAGCCCTTAAGGCCCCAGGGTCACCTTCGGAAGCGGTAGGAGGGCCTATGAGGCTGCAGCTCCGAAGCCTGGGTGAACAGATCTAAGGCTTGCATGTATGCCTGATGTTCAAAGAGACACTGGCCCTGGTGGGAAGGCAAGCATCCACAGGTGGCTTTAATCCCCTCCCAGGCTTTTAGGACAGCTAGGTACGTACTGAGAGGTGTTCGAGATACAAAAGGAAAGAGGAAGAGGCAAGGGAGAGACAAACAGACTGAAAGGGACAAAAACTCAGATGGGGAGAGACAGAGGAGGAGGCCAGATACAGAGACAGAAATGAGAAGAGATACGAAAGGGGAAAAAAAGAAACAGATGTTGGTATGGGAAAGAGAGAAACAGACTAGGAGAGAAATGGGAAGGAGAGAGTGAGAGGTGGAGCCACCCATGGGATAAGTACAGACAGAGGGTCAGTGACAGACTGAGAGTCCAGCCCAGACTGAGCCAGGAAGCTTGGAGTCCCTGCATGCCCTCTTCCCCTCCTGAAGGGGACAGAAAAGGTGGTTCCCTAGCCCCAGGCAGGACTAAGCAACTCACCTGCAGATAGAGGACAAAGCAGAGGCGTTCCATAAACTGGGACCGCTGTGGGACTAACAAGGTGGCCTTTCGAAGGTTCTGGGCGGCTGAAGCAAAATCACACAGCTGGAGATAGGCCTCAGCCCGAAGCACATAGGATTCCACCTGTGGCAGGGGTGGAGAGGGAAGACACCCAGGGAAAGCTGGTTTTTCCTTGATCCAGGCAAGTCTAGTCCAGCCCACCCTGCAAAATAAGCAGCAGGCTCACTAAATCTCAGATAAATAAAGGATCTCTGGGATCCTCTAATCTAAACAAGGACTAGAGGATTTGTCAAGAGGTGAAAATGAAGTCCAATGAGTGGAAGTGACGTTGAGGTCAGAGAATAAGTGAACATACAGAAAGTACCAAGGAATCTTTGGGCCCAATGGGGGTGGCACCAAGAAGGGGGATTACAATAGATGGGCAGACAATGTACTTGTCCTTTGGGCTTGGGGGAGGCCCATGGCCTAACCCTTGGCTGGGAAGAGATGACAAAAGGGGCTGTGGGGAGGAAAGAGTTTTTGCTCCCTTCATTCTCTCCCATTCTCACCAGTTGGGGATTAAGGTTGATGGCTTTGGAGAAGGAGAGTACAGCCTTTTCCCACTCCCCTTTGGACATGGCATCCTGCCCACGTTGAAAGCTGTAGACAGATGACCAGGCAGACAGGTAGATTGGGGGTGAGGGGGTCATCTTAGAGGGCAAAAGTGGACAGTGTTCCTCAGTCTAGCATGATGGGGGATTCAGGGAAGGAAGGGGCTGGGCAAATGGCTTCCTGGGGGAAATCATAAAATCATGGAATTTGGGGTGAGAAGTACATTCTGGCAGGTAAGGTATTATCCCCATTAACAGATAATGAAACAGGTACAGGAAAGTGTCTAAGGTCACACAGTAACTGGTAAGTAAATCTTAGACTAGAACCTAGGCCTTCTGCCTCCCAGGAACCTAGGGTTGCATGAGATCTGGATCCCCAGGAGATATGGGCTGGGGCAGGGACGAAAGGGGGAGGGAGGGTGAGTAGAGGCCCCTACTTACTGCTCTGTGATCTTGTTTGGCAAGAGAAGGCCCCTGATTGATAATTTCGGGTGTTCAAGTCCCCTGAAAACAGTGCTGGTCCCAAGGATCCGAGTCAAGGTCGGGTCCTCTACCTCTTCCTCATATAACTTCTCCAGAGCCATAAAGCTGTGGTCCCTGAGAACCAGAGAATCTTAGAGCCTGAGATCATCTGAACTCTTTAGCTTGGCATTCAAGGCCTTATCATCAGCTGGCCTTAGCTTACCTTTCCAAAGATTCAGAATCATAAAAATATTAAGAGCTGGATGAGATCAGCGCTAGCTAGTCCAAGTGATTCACGTTACAGAGGAGGTAACTGAGATAAGGAGGGGAAAGGGGGTCTTTCATAACATCAGTCAGTGGCAGAGACAAACCTGAATTTAGGTTTCCTGATTCCCAGACGTGGACACCTCACTTGGTCCCACACTTTCTTCCGGGCTGCTCACTTCTCGGGCAACTCTTGATTTTCTTTTCTAGTCTCTCAGGACCCTTGACAACTGTCCCAAAAGTCCTGTCCTCATTAAAAACCCCACCACTACGCTCAACGAGGTTCTCCCCGACATAGGGCTGTTAGTTACTAAGCACCTGGGACAGAAGGCCACGCCCCCCACTGCTCTCCAGGAATTCTACCCCTTTAGACGTAATACTAATCCATACGGCTTGCAAAATAACCCAGAGAACATTTTATATACACTTTTTAGCCTTCACTCTTTTAATATTTCAGTTTCACCCTTTATAAATAATAAAAGTGATTTAAATTTGTCTTCCTCGGGCACATACACACACTCCCCCCCAACCCGACTTGTATTTTCATGAATTACTAAAGAATTCCAAAGACCTGCAGGGAGTGCGAAATACTATTCCAGTCTGTAGTTGCAAAAGAGCGCTTGTAGAAATGAATCAATAAACATCTTAAAGAGCCTACTAAGCGCCAGCTCCAGTTAAGCGCGGGAGGAACGCTGTCTGAAAAGACAATCTGGTGGCTGCCCTGAGATGCCCTCGAGGATCCTATAATTCTATCGGGGGAACATTGCTCCAGCAAACATGCCGCTGGCAGGGCTTGAAGGCGTCGTGGGGAAGTCGGAAGAGCCCGGGAAATGGGAGCCCAAGGGAGGGGTTCGGAGGACAAGTAGGTCGGGGACTAGCTGAACACTTAAAAAAAAATACCAAACAACTTGACCTCTCAGTCTCAATTTCCTTAACTGTAAAACGGGGTAATAGGAAGATTCGCCCTCCTCCGCCCCCAGCTTCTTTCTTAAGAGTTGGGAACTCACACCCAGGAAACAGGTTTAGGCCACTCGCCCAAGCTCACAGGGCTAGAAAGCCCTCCGCCCCGCCTCCCCCCGAGGGAGCCGAGGGGACCCGGGGGCGTGCACAGCCCAGGCGCCCCAAATCGGGGTGCAGGGCTGTGTGCCGGGGAGCGAGCAGAGGCAGGTCGGCGGCTCTTCACCTTTCAGAGGAAGTTTGCTTCTGGAGTTTCCTGGGGCGGGCGCGGGGGCGGGCGACCGCCTTGCGCCAGGACGAGGACAACCAGTTCCCGTAGTTGCCATCTCTCAGCGTAGACGGCCACGCGTGCGGTCTCAGACCTTCCACCGCTCAGAAACACACGCCCCTTCCAGCAGACAAGTGCCCGAGCGTCGGGCGGCGAGGACCGTGCACAGGCGCCGCCCTCGATCTCTCCAGACTGCCCCGGGGGAAGGGAGGCAGAGAGAGGTCATCTCGGGGAAGAGGAATGGGGCGAAGCCTTAATTGGTTGCTCACCGCGCTGACGTCAAGGGGCGGGACTCTCGTGGTGAATGGGGGCCGCCTCTGAGTAAGAAGCGGAGGTGCAGGAGGAAGACATGACTGGCTCTGGCCTCGGGCTCTTGTGGAGCCGGCTGTGCCGAGGGATGAGCCGAGCCGGCCCGGAACCGCGGCCTCCTGGGAAGAGGTGGCTGGTGAGTGTGCGGGAGAGGGCCGGAAGCTTTCCGGGTCGGAGGGAGATGGGGCCCAGGGGTACGAGAGGAGGGCTGGGGTTAAAGGCCCCGCCTGAACAGCGCCCTGTGGCTGGAGGACTCTAGGGAGAACTGGAAGGGACTCCAGAGTCCACTTTACAGTAAAGGAAACTGAGCCGCCTCCCCCCAGGACGGAGACTTGCTAAAGGCTCACAAGTAGCTACTGACAGACGCTGGATTTGAACACCGGTCCTCTGACCCCACTTTTATGCACTCGTCCACCCCGGGGATGGGGCGGGGTGGGGGTGGGGGGGATTCGAGAGGCGGTTTCCTTTGGTCTCTCGTCTTTTCGGTGTATAAAGTTTACAGAAAAAACGAGCTGAGTGCTGGGGAAGTTACGAAGTTTGGGTGAGGCATGATCCTTGCGCTAAAGCAGGGGACGAATTTCAGGGGTTGGGTGAATTTGGATGGGGAGAAAAAAAGAGACAGCTTTGATTTCACTAATCTCTAAATGAAACTTGGCATTTATTTCAGTTATGAATTTTTAAAAATCATGAGAAGGCTATAAGCATCACCAAAGAAAAAAGTTGACTTCTGCACTAAAGGAATTTAGAGCAACCTACAAGGAATGGGGTACAAGCTGGTATCTCATGTAATAGTGCATGTTCTAGCTATAATATCTAATAATATATATTATTAAAGAGTAACAAATAGTGCTTTGTGAGGTCCAAGGGTCATTGTCAGCTTCAAGAAGGCTTCATTTAAATTCAAAAAAGAGCCCCAGTAGCTGAAGAGATCGAGGGATGATATGCCAGGAATGAGGGATAGGTTAAGCAAAGACACAGAGGTGTGAGAGGATGTGGGGCAGAGTATTTTTTTTAACTGGATGTGAAAGAGGGGAGAAAAATGAGATGAGGCAAGAAAGAGAGGGTGATGCCAGGTTGGGAAGGTTCTTGAATACTAAGCATTTGAATATTAGTCACCAGCTATTAAAGAATCATTAGAAATTTTTGAACAGAAAATTGATCAGGAAAAAAATCTCTGGATGAGAAAGATTATTTGGGCCATATTAAATAGAATGGATTGGAGCAGGGAAGAGAGAGGGATTAGAAGCTACTGTGATAGTCCAGGCAGGTGGTGTTGGTAAAGATCTGACTTTCAGAGATGATTTGGAGAAGTTCTCAATAGAGCCTGTGACTGATTGTGAGAGATCAGAGTCAAAGAGAATCCCAAAGGTTATGACCAGCTGCCTGAGCGGTGCCAACAGTGCCATCAAGTGAAGTCAGAGTAGGTTTTGGGAGAAAAGATGGAATGAGGTCAGTTCTGGAGATGCTGGATTTGAGGCGCCATTGGGAGGTGGAAATAGGCTGGTGGGATTTAGCAGTACTCAGCTTGAGAAAGAGGTCAGGGCTGGAGGTACAGATCTGGGCATTATTTACATGGAGGTGGATGTTGGATGGTGGAGCTGTCACCAGAGGAAATTGTGAAGAGAGTATAAAGACAAAGGGCCCCCACCTTGGGGAATGTTCATATTAGGAAGAGTGTAAGAAACCTTCTGGGAAGAGGAGGAATAGTTAGACTGGAGGAAGACCCACGAGAGAGTGATAACTAAAGCAGGCAGGGAGTAAGCATTTATTAACCCCCTACTGTGTGCCATTACTGTGCTAAGTGCCTGGGGAAGAGAAGGAAGAAGGCAGCCCCTGATCTCAGGGAACTTAGAGTCTAACATGGGAGCCGACGTGAAAACAGCTATGATATATACAGTACATGTAAGGGGGTTCAGGAAAGGCTTCTCATAGATGGAGTTTTAGCTCAGATGTGAAGGAAGTCAAGGAAGCTTGAGATGAGGAGGCAGAGCATAGTCCTAGGGAGATGTCACTGATCACCAGAGTACTTTGTGGGGAGTAAGGAGTAAGAAGGACTTTGAATGCCAAACAGAGGATTTTTATATTCGATACTAGAGGTGGGCCAGTTTATCGCATAGGCAAGGAGGTTAACCAGAAGGCTATTGCAGTAAACCAGGTGAGAGGTAATGGGGTAGCAGTTTAAGAGAAGAGAAGGGGACATGTTAGAAAGGAAAATCATAGGATTTTGGGCTAGTCAGAAGGACTAGGGAGAGGTCTAGGAGAGAGGCCTGAAAAAAAAAAAAAAGCCTTTGGATTTGGTCACCTCAGTGGTACCCTTAAAACAGTTTCAGTAGTGGGGTGGGTGAAAGGCCAACTGTGGGGAGTTCAAGAGAGTGGGTGGAGAATGAAGAAGCAGAGGGCAGCCCAGTTATTTTTTGACCCACAGGTGGCCGGCCTGGGCAACTACAAGTTGCAGGGCACACGGCACAGTGTGGGAATGGCTGTGCTGAACCAGCTGGCCAAGCACCTGAATGTAGCCGACCAGTGGAAGAGGCAGCCTCAGTGCTGTGCTGATGTAGCCATTGCCTGCCTTGGAGAGGCCGAGCTTGTGCTTCTGAAACCCCGCCAATTCATGAATGTCAATGGGCGCAGTGTGGCCCAGGCCGGTGAGAGATCAGGGTTTGGTGGGGCTCCACCTGCCCAGCCATGGGGGAAGAGGGATTAATGGCACTTGGTTCTGGTTCCCTAAATATTCATTAAATGCTGGGTTTCTCCCTAGAAATAACTTCATGGCAGTGGCTAATGGGAGTGCTGGATTGTTTTCGCTTGGTGGGGAGGAGGTATAGAGTGAATACTGGTTCTCTGTCTGTGTGCTCCTTCATACATCTTACTCGTTTCTTTGGGAAGCCAAGATGTATCAGCTGGCGGCTGAAGACATCTACTTGGTACATGATGAACTGGACAAGCCACTGGGAAAGCTAGCCATGAAGTTGGGAGGCAGTGCAAGGTGAGGGAGCCAGGGTCCTCAGAGACCCTTGCCACCCCCTAAAGATTGCCATGTTGGGTCCACACTTGGCCCTGTGAGTGTTAACCCCAATTTTCCCATCTGTAAAATGAGTATACTCATCACTGCCTTATTTCCTTAGAGATATTAGAAAGATAAGGTGTGAAGCTTACATATCTTTTGTAATGGAAGAAGTTATTCCGTCTTTGAGTCCCCACAGCTTCCCACTCTGTCTTTCCCTTGCCCCTGTCCCTACCCTTACCTCTATTGAATTTCTGACACTTGTTCTTTCTGGGTTTTGTTTTAAAAGCGGTCACAACGGGGTGCGATCCTGCATCAGCTGTCTCAACTCAAATGTAAGTCTTCCCCTGTAGGGGTAGTGTAGTCTTTCCTGGGTCTAATGGTCTCTGCTGGAGCCAACGTGCCCCATTAATCCCCCATGCTCTGAGACTTTAGTGCTGAGGTGAGGTTTTTGAAGGGAGCTGGTAACAGCCTCAGTCCTGGCCTTGCTCTCTTCCTGTGCGTGTATTTGTGCTTTGGTCCCTTCCTGTCTATCTTCCTGATTCACTAGGACTTGTTATATGGGACTCTGGAGAAGTAGTAGCCTGGCATTCCAGCATTATTCCTCACCCCTGTCAAAGGGCTGATCTTCTGTTTGCTTCACCCCTAAAGCAGTATTCTTTCCATCTCTTCTGGGCCCCATCCCTCTCACACTGCCTTAAGGGGCTCCTGACACAACTTTGCAGTGGTACCCAGGTAGGGGGTTCAAGGTAGAGAGCTGGGGGTTAGGCAGGAGGCCACAATAAGCAGAGCCTTCTGCTCCAGGCAAGAGGGTGTCTCTTCTAGGTAGGCAGCTGCCAGCACTGTACCACTCACCCCTCTAATCCACAGGTCATGCCTCGTCTCCGAGTAGGCATTGGGAGACCAACCCACCCAGGGGCCGTGGAGCGGTATGTGTTGGACAGGTTCACAGCAGCCGAGCAGGAACGGCTCCCCTCACTTCTGGAGCAGGCAACAGAGCTGCTTCTCGGCCACATCTGCCAGCGGAGCCTGGTGGGGACCGCGTGCGCAAGCCCCTCCTGACGTGACATAGTGGGCCATGGTGGGCCAGGGCACCACTCATAAAGGACTGTTCCCCTGCAGTGGGTATAGGCAGCCTTTCCTTGCTTTGCTGGAGTAGCACACAGAGCAGAACCTTGGCATGCCAGCCCCACTGGGGAGAGCCTTGGTCCAGGCTTGAGGTAAAGTTCAGTGAAGAAGATGGCCCTGGGTTCACATGCCCCATTGTTGTGCTCTCCCCACCCTCCCACATGAGACCTACCCACACCTGTGTAATCACTAATTTTATGGGACATTTAATTACTCTCCTGTCCCTGCTCAGGGAATAAAGGTTCATCTTCCGAGGGTGAAGCTTGTTCTTCCTCCTCTGTTTCCTTCTCTGTAGGGTCTGAGCACACAGAGGATTCAGAAGAGAGTTCTCTCTTCTTCAAGGTGATAGTAGGCAATGTGAGCCGTCTGAAGGAGTTTGGAAAGGAAACCTGAAAAAAGGAAGTTGAGGGAAAGTAATATCTGAGCTAGTTCCATCCCTTTCTTCTCTCCCTGCTCCCTGCCGGCAAATGACAGGGCTCTTCTATGTCTCCATCATTCCCTTCCCTCCTGCTTCCCCCCTTGGTACCTCAGAGGCAGTAGATACCTTGAAATTTCTGAGACGAGTGGTTTGGGAGAGCATTTGGATGTCTTTTGGGTTGAAGGGGATGTGGGCTGGTCGGAACATTGCGCTCAGGCCTGACAGCCTGTATGGTGTGTTGTTGGTCAGCTGATGGATGGGTCTGAGGTCATCACATCTGAGAGGGTGACAAGACAGGGCCATGAAGTCCAGCCACAGAACAGATGCTGCAGCAGTGATGGCCCCTACTCCCACCCACCTTTTTACATCCTTTAGAGGCCACTGAGAATCCCTCTGTCATGAAGATTTCCCAGCACTTCTCTAGTGTGCTCTCTTTTAAGCTGGTCTGGACAGTGTGGCACAGTAGTTACAGCACAAGACTTGGAATTAGGAGACTGACCTGGTTCAAGTCCTGCCTCAGACCAGACACGTACTAGATGGGTAAAGCCACTCAGTTTCCTCTTCTGTAGAATGTGCATAATGATGCTCAGACTACCCCCCTCTGAGTTTGGTAGAGCATTTGGGCAAACCTTGCTGCTCAATGCGAATGTGAATTATTAGTAATGATATTGTCGGTCACTGTTCACCTCTCCTGCAGCGTCCTTGTGGAAAAGCGAGGAGCTTTTGGTCGGACTCGGATGAGCTGAGCCACATGTGGCCCCAGGACCACAGCGTGGCTCAGCGTGGCCATCAGCCGCTGCAGCATCTCCTTCTGCTCCATCTGGAACAGCACGTTAAGCTGGCCATCCTCAGTGTGCTCAGGGTGCATCTGAGGGAGGCAAGCCAAAGGTGCAAGGGGAGGTCAGAGCATGCCTGCACACACACAACTCCAGCTCTGTTGCATTGTGACCCTGCAGTTATGCAGCCCGTTTAATTTCACCCCAAAGTGCTCTCCTTAGGGGCGGCTAGTTGGCGCAGTGAGTAAAGCGCCGGCCCCGGAGTCAGAAGGACCCGAGTTCGGTTCCAGCCCTAGACACTTAACAGAAAAACTAGCCGCGTGACCCTGGGAAAGTAACTTAACCCCAATTGCCCTCCAAAAAGCAAAAAAATGCTTTCCTTACATTGGCCACTCCACCACCCTGGGCAGGAGGGTGGGGCAGGCAGCAAGAGACTAAGGCCCAGACTGGGAAAGCAACTTGTCCAAGATCAGACAGTACAGCCAGGACCAGACTCCAGGGCTCCTGACTCACAGGCTGGACTTTTCAAAACAAAACAAACACATTTTTGCTGAGTCCTGTATTGAAAGACAATTTGTAGTTATTGTCTATAACAACTATAATATAGTTGTATCATTAAAGTGAAAATTCCTAAATTCAGAGAAGCATCTTGGCATAGAAGTGTCTGACTGGATTAACCAGCCACTGGCCTGGCAAGAAGGGTCACTTCCTTTCTCTGATGCTTATAAACTGCATTTCCTCCAGGGAATTCTATCAGTGTATCCTGTTTATTGGAAATAAATGTAAAATAAGGCTGTAGCTAACAGGGGCCTTGCATATGTAAGGATCTCCAAACCCATGGCCTCTATGCCCCAGGTCATCCCCACTGTACTCATCCCCCATAGGCTAGTTGGGAGCTGGTAAAGTATTAACTGCTTTATTCCTTTGCCAGAAACAAAAATCTTTACCACGAGAAGCTTGCCACACATCAACAAACTTGAACGTTTCCCAGTAGGGAGAACAGAAAAAGAGGATTGCATATGAAACCACAGATCTCCAACATGAGGAAAACGAAATTTTAAATTCATGTTTCAGATTATACATGATATACTCCAACAGATACAGATATACTCCAACTCTGCCCTAATTATCTGAAGTTCCCTTCTGAATTTCCTTTTGCTCTCTGTGCATTTTTTAAAAATTCTATTGATATTCTTCATGTGTGTCCATCAATCATTACTAACTCCATCTCCAAATAAAAGCCCTCCCTTGCACAAATAAGTACAATCAAGCAAAACATCTATTCATTGGCTATCTCATTGTGCAAGTGTCAAACGGGGCTCAGTGAACCAAATTAAAATGTAACTGGGAAATCTTTAATAAAATAAGCATATGACACAACATAGATAATGTTGATTTGTGGTTTTCTGGGTCTCTAGGAGGCCGGTGGGGATGTGTTCTCTTTGAGTTTGACACCATTACTGTAGTCCCACACCTCTCTGCCAAGAGGCAGGGAGCATGATTTTATATAGAAGACCAAGATGGCCATTAGCCTGTGGCCTGGGTAGGGTCCCTGTGCCAGCAGGGAAGCCTCACCGACAGCAGATCCCGGAGCAGGAACCTGGCTTGGTTCAGCACCTGTTCCACATTGTGACTTCGCTTCTGCTCTCTTCCCAGCTCCTCAGTCAGTTTTTTTGTCTCCACCTGGTTGTACTTGATCCTCATCTTGAGCTCCTCCATATCATTCCTGGGGAAGGTCAGATGGGGCATCGTGGGGTCTGCTTACCCTCTTCCCCACCCCCAGTCCAGAAGGGCCATTTGGTCATGCTTACCCACTCCCAGGAGTCATCTCCCATTTTACAGACACAGGACCAGAAAGGTGACATTACAGACCCAGTTCTAGACCCAGAGGCCCCTGACATCCAACCCCAGTTTTTATTTAGCAAACGCGTATTATATATGTACAGCCTTCCACGATAATTTACTGAATCCTCACTTGGTCAGTGCCCTGGGTGGGCAGAGCTTCAGACACTTTTCAGTGGGTCAGGCCTCTTGGATGAGGATGGCCTACCTCAGATCATGGTTGTCCTGCTGTAACTGCTGGAAAGCTATCTCTAACTGCTCCAAAATGGTCCTTAGCTTTTCGGCTTCTTCCGCCCTCTGCTGCTGTTCTTCACACTTTTTGGCCAGAAACCACATCAGCTAGGGTGATAATAGCTATAGCTAGCATTTCCATAGCACTTGAAGGTTTACAAAGCACTTTACATATAGATATACATAAAGATGAGGAAACTGAGGCAAAGGTTAAATGACAGTATCTAAGACAGAATTGGGACTCGGGTCTTCCTGACTCTAAGTCCATTGCTCCATCCATTGTACTGTCTAGCTGCATAGGTTGGTTGGGGGGAAGAAGATATGATGATGGACTTTATGGGTGACATAAAGACCAATGGGAAAAGGCTGCCTCGCCTCCCCCACAGGTTCCTGCAGGTCACCCCATTGCTCCCCTGCTCCCCCAAGCCCTATGTATTTCTCTAGGTATTTTCACAGCTGTGGAGGAGTCATGTGATATGCCTTCCCTCCCCTTCCTTACATTTTTATTCAAGTGAATTATCCTTCCCTTCTTCTAGAATGGTCTATATCCGAAGGAAGTATAGAAAGGGGAAGAAGGGGAAGAGTGAAGAGGCAGAGGCTAGCAGAGGGTGGGCTAGAACTTCTAAGTCTGTCATCCCTTGTCTTTATCGGACAGCTCTCCCATTCCCTTTAGCTTAGGACTGGACACACAGAAAATAATCATGCCTAATACACTTAGAATTATAAAGACCTAGAAAAATTCAAGAAAAAATATGTGAAATTCCCTGCCCCCCCCCCAACTATTTTCAGGAAGAAATAAGCTATGGGGGTGGGAGGAGAGGGAGAATGTTTATTCCACAAAATGTCTGCACTCCCCACCAGCCACCCTCCCCACAGTCTTCCCATTTCTACCAGGGATGAATTCAGATGCCAGGGCTCGAAGTCTCCCCTGGGGGAGGCAGAGGCCTTAGAGCCCCTGGCTCCCAAGCCCCCAAGGCAGCCTCTGACAGGCCAGAAGTTACCTTGAGGCGGTTCCCTCTCTCACTGGACATCATCTTCCTGCTGCTCTCCAGCAAGTCTAGCTGCTTGCTCATCTCCTTTGTGTCCCCCTTCAGCTCCTCGTTCTCGCTCAACAGCTGTAGGCTTTGGTTGGACACTTTGGCCAGCTTTTTGTTCACCACCATGTTCTCCTGGATTACCTTCTTGGTTGTCTCTGACATCTGGAGAGTGGACACCTTGCGAAACTCCATTGCCACCTTGTTCACTCTCTGGACTATTTCCTTTTTCATTCTGGGGTTTGGGGAGAGGAAGAAGGAGTCCTCCTAGGGTTCAGAGTCCTAGACCTGCCCAGAAGGCAGTTTCCAATAACCTCCCTCTCCCAAACCACATTCTCTGATCTTGGATCCCTTGCTCAGATTTCCCCAGTGCTTTGCTTTATAAACTGGGCATCAGAGCTGGAAGGAGTCTTTGAGATCTAGTCCCACGTCCTCCTTTTACAGAGGAGGAAACTGAGGCCAGGAGAGGGGAAGTGACTTGTGCAATGTCAAACAGCTAATACAAGTGGTAATAGATCACTTGGACAGAACTGCTTGTGAGTGGAGGAACCCAGACCTTCAGACTCTTTTGGCCCCCTGGAGATTCTGTGATCCCTCCCTAGCCCTTACAGGATTGGGGGAGAGGCCGGGTATTGAGGAACTCAGACCTGTCTTTTTCTAACACAGCTTTCTTCTCCAGGGAGTAAATCCAGTCCTTGTACTCATCCTGTTCCTTCTTCAGTTGTTCTTCCAGCATGGCAAATTTGGCCATGAGCTCTTCCTTCTGGGTCCGGTACTCATCAAGGGCAGCCAGCTTCCCCCCTGCCCAGAGAAATACCAGTGATTCAGCAGACCCCAACACCTCCGAAGGACTTCAGCAGGATTTGGGGGATGGCATGAGAGCAGCATGCAGTGTTCTACCTCTAGCTATATGTTCCTAAGGTCCCCTGTCCCTCCCCACTCCCTGCAAGCTCTCTTGTGACCTGCATCTTATGGATCTGAACTTATTTCACACAGCTCTGCTGCCTGCATCCTCAGCTCTCCCTGGTCTGTTACCCTCATTCTTAATCACTCCCATTTATGGAGCACTTTGAGGGTTAAAGTGCTTTGCTCACAATCTTGTGGTATAGGAAATGTTAGTAAAATTATCCCCATTTTGCCTGTGAGGAAACTAACAGATAGAAAATGTAAGTGAATTATCCACGGGCATAGCTAGTAAGTGTCAGAGACAATATCTGAAGTCAGGTACACTGACTTCAAGTTCAAGGTGCTTTCCTCCAGTCTAGCCTGCCTTTCTATATCGTTCCTTGCATGGAACAATGATTCTCTCTTTGTGAGAACCTTTCCCGGCCCTTGCTCACAGAGTCCTCCTGGACCACCCTCCCTCCTTCCTTCCATTTATTTAAATGTTACTCATTTTTCAAGACCCACTTCAAATCCCACCTCTTCCCACCAAGGCCTCCCTGTTTGTTCCATTGCACACTGATGTCTCTCTTGTAAGAAATCCTAGAGCGTTTATGTAAAGCACAACTAGAACATCGTAAGAATGCCTGTTTAACAAATAGACCATAACTGAGATATCCATGAGTGCTAACCCCCTTCAAAGCATTCCTTTGGGAGACTGGACATGGATTCCAATGATTCTGTCACTGCTCGAGGCATTTGGGAACTTCTCTTTGCGAATGACCTTCAAACCCTGCAGCCTGTTCTTTTTAAATAACCTTGATGGTGGCATGCTGTCATCCTCCCAACAAACAAACCAGTAAACATGGATTAAGTCCCTTCTATGTGTGAGAGGAGTGATAGCTCAGCATAGTGGATAGAGGGCTAGTCTTGGAGCTAGGGCTGCCTAAGCTCATGCTAGCTCTATGCCGAAGACAGTGAGGGGGTCAGTGCTCCCAGGCATCTCCATAATGCCATTCAGTTACAAAGGAGTTGTAGGCAGAGGGAGCGTCTATACAAGGAGTTCCTCCATTGAGCTCCAGTGCCATCTTCTACAGGAAATCTTTCCCCATCCCAGCTACCCAATACTGTCCCTCCCAAAACTACCTTTGGTTATTCTGTACATATTCTGTATCATGGGTGTACACACCATCTCCCCTGCTAGAATGTAAGCCCCTTGAGGGCAGGGATTATCTAATTTCTGTCTTTGTATCTCCAGTGTCTGACACATAGTAGGTGCTTAATAAATGTTTCTTGACTGCTTGTCCCCTGATAATTCTGTCTCCTCCACCTCCTCAAGAAAAAAAATGCCAAAGACATTTATTTTGGGAACTGGCAAACAAAGAAAAAAAATCAACATGGTTCCTGCCTTCAAAGAGCAAGCTCTCTGAGAGAGCAGCGGTTATACAAAGAAGTAGGAGACAAGATAAAGCTGATCAGGGCAGGAGGCATAAGGAGACATAGACAAAGTACCATGTGGAAATCTGAACCTTATCTCATTTCAGCCTCACAACAACCCTATAGGTAGAAACTAATCCATTAGCCCCATTTCATAGATGAGGAAACTGAGGCTCTGAGAGACTAAGGTTATACAACCAGAAGTATCAAGAGGTTGGATTTGAACTCAGGTCTTCTTGACTCCAAACTCTACCACTCTATCCACTTTGCCACACTGCGTTGCCATACCAACAAAGTTTCATGTAACATCAGGTTTTTTACTGAAATGATTGCATCAGAAGAAAAAACATTCTAATTGGGTTTTCACATCTTCAATTAGGATTGGCACTGGTATTCTTTAGGCTGCATCAGAAGATAGAACACCATATTCTGCCTCTGCTTTCTTGACTTTGTAGCAGAAAGGGAACATAACAAGCTTCCTTGGATGGTAGATTGGATTTTTGGAATCAGCCACAAGTCATTCATAGCCAGGTCTGATGATGAATGTGGGCGACTGAGCTGGATCACAAATAGGGTGTGACTCTCAAATCATTAAAGCTCATTTTCTGACTCATAAACTGGCTCTTGATGGCAGCTCCCAGACAGGATTCCAGAAATGTTCTGAGCAAAGGCTGCCTCTTTGGAATGCCTACAGGTCTTATGACACATTCCTTAATTCAAAGGCCTTCAGTGACCACACACTGCCTACTGAGTCTATAATCTGACATTCAAGACCACACTCCTCTTCATATACCTTATGTTCCAGCCCCCCGAACATGGTCTATGTTCCTGTCTTTCATCTTTATTCACCTTTCTCCATATACATAGGATGGCTTCACCCCATCCCATTTCCCCCTTGTTGACATCTTAACCTTCCCTCAAGGTTCTGTCAGATGCCACCTCCTCAATAAAATGATCTCATCCCTCCCAGCTGAAAGTGACTATACTAAAGCTTGGAAGGAAGGGAGGGAGGGAGACATTCCCTGGGATATCTAGGTTCTGATCAGTGTGTTCAAGTCCCGTTCTCTTCTAGTCACCTTGCCTAGTCAGTACAATACAGCTACATCTTATCTCCCCACCTAGACTAGGAGCTCACCAAAGGTAGGCACCGACACTGTCTCTTCTTCCTCCTGTCTCCTCCAGAGTGTGGCCTAGCCAGGGTTGGGCACATAGATCATGCTCAGTAAAGATGTGTTGATACACTGATTGATTTGGGCCCTTCCCTTACCCAGGATGACATTCTCCGAGATGAGTTGATTTTTGGACTCCTGGAACTCATGGCGCACCTGGGCCAGCTGGGACTCAAAGGCACTCTTTTCCATCTCCTTGGAGATCTGCAGCCCCTGAAGCTGTTCATTGAGGTCTGTGATCTCAAACACTCGCTGGTTGAGGGAACATTTGAGGAAGGAGACGATCTCCTTTTTATTTTGACTCAGCTGTTCAAACTTAGCCCGGAAGAGTTTATCCTTCACCACCATTTCATCCCACTTCTTTTGATACCTAGGGGAGTGAGGGGTCAGGAGTTTCAAGGGGGCTGAATTGGAGGACCTACCCAGAACTGGCAGAGAAAAGCCCAGGAAGCCTGAGACATTGAGCAGAAAGTCTAAAGGCTGGAACTATGACTGCTGAATAGGCTCTCTTTGAGTTCTGTTTTAAGGGCATTCAAAATCTGTGTTATGATTAATTACAAAATAGATACCACTGGTGGAGGGGGGCACTTCAGGCACATATTTTAGAATCAAATTTGGAAAGAATTGAGCTAAATCAGATTTACATAAATATCTAATAGCCACTTATGTGATGGTATTTTAGGACAGCACCAAGAAGTCCATCCTTCACCAAAATATCTGGTATTTAAATGATGCCTGAGAGCCCTATTTAACTCTTTGGGTTAAACATTGACCACCCCTCACCCCCAAACCCTTTATAATTCAAATCCCTCTTTGGAAGGCTAACACACCAAGTCCCCATTACTTCAAGATAAACAAGCTTTTCAGAAAGCTGAGTTTACTCGGTATCCCCAGGCAGAGGAGATAGAGGTGTTGAGTGGTAGGAAAGGGCTCAGAAAAAGGGGCTGGAAAACCCTGAAGTCAGACTGTCAGTTTTCCACTATGACCCAAAGCCCTCCCAGGAGGCTAGCTCAGTGATGTCCACCCCTGGACTCCAGCTTCCTGGTACTCAGAGGTGGCCTATGCTTCAGGCTGTTAGAGCTGAAAGGGCCCAGGTGTGCCATCCATTCCAAACCCTTCATTTTCATTTTTACAGATGAGAAAACTGAGGCCCAGGGTGGGTGAGTAGGTGGGGGGTAGACTTGCTCAAGGTCACAGAGTTGGCTGGAGGCAGAGCTAGGGTTAACACCCAGGCCTCTTGGCTCCATATCCAGAGCTTTTCCCACCAGAGCCAGGAGGGGGGACCCAGGGCAGCCACTTTCTCCCAGGAGCCCCCGTTGCCCCAACCCCTGGCTGGCTATTGTCTGGGCCTCCCAGCTCACTGACTGAATGATCCTTTTCTCCAGGTCCTGGATCTGGATTTGATAAAATTTGCGGATCTCTTCCGTGATGACCTCTTCTGCAGGTGTAGGCGATGGTGGACCACCTTTCTTGCCTTTCTTTTTTCCACCCTCCCCAGCTCCTTTTTTGGGTCTTTCCACAGCTCCTTTTTTGGGCCCCATGGCGGATAGGACTCCTGAGGCTTTGGCTATAGCTGCCCCTTTAAAAGGCCAAGCTGTTGCTAAGGAAGCTGCACCCCACCCCCATCCAAGTCCCATACATAGCAACGGGCTGAGGGTAAGGAGATGGATTTAAAGGAGCCCCAGCCCTCCCAGATCAGCGCCAGGACTTGGACTTGGCTTTCCTCATCATTTTTTCCTTCTGACTTCACAGGATTGTGATAAAGAATTTGAGAACATTAAAGTGCTATAGAAATTTCTTCTCTCTCTCTTTTTTTTTTAAAGCTCAGATGTGTGATTTTATTGGCCTAAGGGAACTTCCAGTGAGAAAATTTACCAATGCAGGTCAGTCCCTGCTCTGCAATTAATACTTTTAGAGAGCTCCCTGATCAGTTACATGACTTGCCCAGGTCCACACAGCCAGTCCGTGTGTAATGTAATGCCAAAAGAAAGGCAACTTCCCAGGTTCAAAATACCAGCATAGGTGCTCTCTATTTTATTCAGTAACAAACCCAGAACAGAGAAGATCAAAACATGACATCATTCAAAATACAGCATTTACTAAGTGTGATTAAATTATCTCCAAGGCCTACCCCACCCCAGGACTTTCCAATCATTCAATCAATTACAAAGTCTCTGTTCCAAATACTTCTCCACCCCTAGGCTATACCTTAATTAAGTCCACCACCAAGCCCCTCTTCTCAAATGGAGATTAGTTTCCAAACATAAGTAAAATACATTCATTTGTCAATCACAGAGCACAATAAGGTCAAAAGTTCCCCACCCCTGGATCACAATTGAATCTACCCCAGAGTTACATCAAGTTTAAACACAGCACTTAATACCCAAATGGAGCTCTTTTCTTCATCTTGACACGAGGCAAGTTCTCAGCAATCTTAGTTCCTGGGGAGACAAGGCTTAGCAAGGCCATAAGATACATTGCCAGTCCCTTCATGAATTTATCCTCTGTCTGTAGAACAGTCCTAGAACCCCTGAACACATTAGCAAAGCCCTCTCCCAGGATTTCTGTAAACATACAACAAGAAAATCCTTCTTCAGGGCTTCTGAACCAACAGAAAGGCTCCCAGACCCCTGCAACAACAGCACTGTCCTTCACCAGTGGACAGTATTCATTCTGTCTGCCGGACAGTCTCCAGACCCCTGCAACAACAGTACTGTCCCTCACCAGTGGACAGTATTCACTCTCAGTACTGTCCCTCACCAGTGGACAGTATTCACTCTCTGTCTGCAGGACAGTCTCAGGCCTTCTTAACCAAATGCCAGGTTCCAGGACTTCTTCAACAGGACAGTCTTTCACCAGTGGACAAATCTGGCAAAATAACATCAAAACAGACAGACAAAGTACCAGCAAAACAGCCATGTCTCCTCAGTCCTTGGCAGCTCAGGGGGCAGGTCTCAAAAGTCCAGGGCAATTCAAAGCGGCCACCAGCAATCTCTTAGTCTCTCTCTCTCCACGAGGTGCTGCTTCCAAAAAGAACTTCCGCCTCTCTCTTGTCTCTCCAAATCTACATCACCAGCTCCTCCCACTTCAGGACTTTCTTTTCACATCAACAAGCCCATCCCACAGGTGGGATTAACAAACTCTGGGTTTTAATACAATCAATTTGAAAACCAAGCCAATACAGGGGAATCTTTAATTGCCATTACTATCACACCGTGTCAGAAGTGGGGCTAGAACCCAAGGTCTTCCCTCCATCCACTAGGCCACAGCTTCCTCTCACATGAATGGGAATTATTGTAATTCCAACTGGACTGGGACACCCTCCCACAAAGTGATAGAGACCCATAGAGCATATTTAGGGGTCTAGTATGTGCACAGGCACACAGGAAGAGCCCCCAAGATTCTTTGTTCTGGTGACCTGGAAGGGTCCTTCCACACAAGATTTTTGGGGCAACACAGTATTGAGACAGAAGAGGACCATAGGCCATGATGGTTTTCAAGCTTCTACTGATGCATGGAAGCTATGGGATGGGTGGGCTACCCCTTACCATCTAGGGCAGGGGACAGCCAAGTGTAACCTGGGATCTCTTGGTGGAGTGGGTGTGAAGGTGAAGAGATTTGAGGGAGAGAACAGGATTTTGCATAGGAGCAGACTAGAGCCAAATGGTGGGGCTGGGGGCTGATAAGGTCAAACTAGCAGCTTTGGTCAGTGAGACCTAATAATGTCCAGTCTGGCTTCTTTCTCCCCACTCCTTCCCTGGGGCACTATACTAGGAAGCTCCAGAACTCTAGACTTCCTTTACCTGGCTAACCCCTTCCCACCCTCCTCTGATAAGTGGGGAATTATGGTGCCAGAGGAAAGGGAAAGAGAGAAATCATCAGGGACAATGTCAATGCAACTTGCTGTACATTGTTTTCATGCCTATTTTCAGTACTACTTTAAACTGTTAACAAATCACATGACCATTAGCAATGTCTTGTGTAATCTATGAGTTGGGGGGGGTGGGCAGGGAGGTCACCCCATGAGGAAAGATGGGAGCTCAAATTTAGAGAGTTTTCAATACATTTTGGGGTTAATTTCCGAGATTATTCTAGAGCATGCCTGCTGTTAGACTGCCTTTGAACCTGGAAAGTTAGTGAGGACTTCAGCTTTGTTTGGGGGTGGGAGGAGGGTCAGAGCTGATGGTCCCCAAGTTGCATTTTTTAGAGCTACTTCTAGCCTAGCATCGGAGAACACCCCTGCATCAACCCCCGAACCCTGCTTCATTGTTGTTATTCCTACTCACCTACGTTCCCTAGCACATATCCCATTCTCTTCATTTCCACCTTCACCTTCTCTAGATTTTGAGCCTATGTTATTTCACTCCTGGACTCTGCAGTATTCCAGCTGTTCTCCCTGGTTCATCTCTCTGAACTACCCTACACACACGGCAGTTTGTCTTCCCTGCGCATACTGTCCCATGAGAAGACGATTCTCCATCCGGGCCACTGATTGTCCCCTTAAACTCTGCCCGTCCCACAAATTTTAGCCCTTCATCATATACCATTGTATGTCTTGTGCCTTGTTCTTTTCTAGAGATCTCTAGACAATGTTTCTCCATCTAAGATGGGGAGCGTCTGCTTCACAGGCTTGTTGTGAGAGCATATGAAATGTGTTTTGTAAACCTATGTTGGTTGGTTGGTGTCCTTTGTTTTCGAAGGACCACTAATGACATCATTCCAGAGTCAAGTTTCAATGCGTCCAATTGTGGGTGATTAGACCAACGTGAGCTCGGAATGCTCTACCACAGGTCGGGCACAAATAGTTCACGTGAACATTTGGGGTGGATTCTCCAAATCTGCACATCCTGCGTTTCCTTTGAGCTGTCTCAATTCTGCCTTGCTCATAGAGCACAGCACCTGCTCTGATGTGGGCACGCCATGCTGAGCGGTCCTGTGCCAGTGTCTCCCGTGTCACACAATCAATTCCAAAGTTCTTAAGAGAGACCTTGAGAGTGTCCTTGTATTGCTTCTTCTGACCACCATGTGAAAGCCTGCCCTGTGTGAATTTCCCATAAAATAGTCTTTTTGGTAAGCATAGGTTTTGCATTCTAACAACAAGGTCAAACCATTGGAATTGCACTCTCTGAAGCAGAGTCTGAATGCTTGGCAGTTTAGTTCCAGCAAGGACCTCAGTGTCTGGTACCTGATCCTGCCAGGTGATCTTCAGAATCTTCCTAAGACAATTCAGATGGAGGAGATCCAGTTTCCTGGCCTGGCGCTGGGATACATCCAGCTTTCATGGGAGCACAACAATGCTATATAAATGCTGTCATTTTCTTTTTTGTGGATCTTCTTCTCCAAACCGTGCTGCCTGCACTTTGACTCTCCAGCCCCTCTGCCACCCATGGAACTTGGACTCCCACATCTGGAACCCTGCTCTCTGATTGAAGGCTGGGACTGTTGTGATTGCATTTGTATTCTCAGCACAGCGCTTGCCACATAGTGCTTAAATGTTTTTCATTCATTGATTCGTTCATTCATACGTACATACATACTTTTATCCCATCTTAAATTTTTAATTTATTTTTAGTTTTCAATATTGATTTCCCCAAGATTTTGAGTTACAAATTTTCTCCCTGTCTTTCCCCTACCCCCACCCCAAGATAGTGAGCCTCTGAATGCCCCTTCCCCCAATCTGCTCTCTCTTATATCCTCCCTCATTCCCCCACTAACTTTCTAGTAGGACAAGATGGATTTCTATACCCCAGTGTACATACATACATTCTTCACAGCCAGATAGATAACTCTTTGAGAGTAGGGTCCATACCTTTTCCTCCATCTACCTTATAGTGTCTAGCACAGGACTGGTTTCTGTGAAGTTGTCAGGAATGACTTTTTGATTGATAAGGATGGAAAAGCTTGAAAGGAGCAAGACCAATCCTTGAATGGCACCCAAGGTATTTGGGAAAGAATCAGGGAAAGATCTGGGCACAGAAGTTCCTGAGGGACAATGGGTAGGAATCCCCATTCCAATTCCTCTTGAAAGGTCCTTTCAGCATGCTGGAAAGACTCCTGCATTGAGTCAGGAGTCCTGAGTTCTAGACCCAACTTGGTAAAGCCACATGAACACTCCTGGGTCTCAGTAATGAATGTTCATCAATTGACAATATAATACTACAATAGGGATAATAATCTCTGTCCACCTCTTAAGGTTATCATGAGGATCAAAGGATCAGGCCCCATCACTGCTGGAACAGCCTCCTAACTGACCTTCCTGTGCTTTTGTCCTCGCCATATAGACTCCATATAACTGCCAAATCGGTGATCTTAAAATAGATCTCATCACCTTGTTCGAGAAGCTCCTGGCCTCCTATTATTTCTAAGATAGAATTCAGATCCCTCCATTGGGCATTTAAAGGCCTTCACAGCCTTGTCCCAGGACTTTCTAGGCTGATCTTACATTGTTCTCCATCATGTTCCAGCCAAATTGGCTTACTTGTTCTTTCTTGTGCGGGACAGTCCATCTCTCACCTCCGGGCCCAGGCTGTCCCCCATGCCTAGCATGCCCTCCCTGCTCACCGCTGCCTCCAGAAATCTCTAGCTCCTTTCATGGTTCAGTTCAGGTGCCACCTTCTATACTGTCTTTCTTGATTAATGCAACCCCTGCCCCATATCCTCCCCATCCAGAAATTACTTTGTATTTACTCATTTATGTGCATGTTGTATGCACCCTTCTCCCTGTAAATTGTAAGGTCCTTGAAGATATAGTAATAATAATGGTAATTTTTCAGTTGTGGTCCCATTTGGGGTTTTCTTGGCAAAGGTACTGGAGTGGCTTCCTATTTCCTTCTTCAATTCATTATACAGATGAGGAAACTGAGGCAAATGAGGTTAAGTGACTTGGACAGGGTCACCCAGCTAGTAAGTGACTGAGGTCAGATTTGATCTCAGGTCTTCCTGACTCCAGGCCTGGAGCTCTATCCACTGAGCCAACTAGCTCCCCAAGTAATAGCATTTATATTGTGCTTTAAGGTTTCAAAGTGCTTTACAAATATGATCTCATCTAATCCTCACAACCACCCTGGGAGGTAGGTGCTACTATCATCCCCATTTTACAGATGAGAAAACTGAAGCTGAGACAGGTTAAGTGACTTCTTCAGGGTCACACAGCTAGGAAGTATCTGAGGCAGGATTTGTATTCAGGTCTTCCTGTCTTCAGCTCCAGTAATCTATCCTGTGGGCCACCCAGCTGCCTCTAGACATTGAAGTGAAATGAGACAGTGGATGTGAACACTCTTGGGAAGGTCTGAGGTGGCTTACGAGCGTAAGGTGCTCTTATGATGATTTCTGTAGAGGAGTCACATGGTCTTGATTCCCCTGTGGCTAGTTCCTTACTGGGTTTTTCTGAGTGTCATTGGTTAGATCAGACAGCCTGGACAACCATAGGCAGTCACAGGGCGTGTTGCCAGCTGTCCTAGTAATTGAATATTAAGCGGTGTCACAGGGTGATAGATTTAGAGGTCTCTTTGTCCTAGGGACAAGTTACCATGTCCCCCCAGAGCCCAGGGAAAGGTCACTGACAGGCCCATAGAGTGCAATGTTTTCAGAATGGGAAGTGGGATGTGGAGGGTAGGGGGCAAAGTTTGACCCCTTTAACCTTTCTGTTTCTCTGAGAAGACGAGATGTCACCACCCGTTATGGTGCCTCTTGGGATGACAAGCTACTCCATGGCAGAAACTGTCTAGAAAGCCAAGTGATACATGAGGTGAAGGATTCAAGACCTCCAAGGTCCCACCCCCACTCTGGGAGGCAGAGCCCTCCCAGAGCTCCGCCTTTGTTCCTTAAGTGATCGGCCCTGTGCCCTCTCCCCATCTCTCCCTACTTGTAAAATGACAGATAACCATTTCTCCACCTAGCTCATGGTGATGCTGGGAGGAGAAACCACAGGGTGTGCAGCTTGCTGGCAGCACCATCCATTGGATTAGAAGCTCCTGGTGAGGAGGGATTGCTTCATTCTTGTTCCCCCAGTCCCTAGCCCAGTGTTGGGCTCATAGGAGGCTCTTAACAAATGCTTGTTGACTGAGTGGGGCAGTGCCAGGGAAGGAATTGAGGTGGTGAGTTGGACAGTGAGGCACCTATCCTCCCCCTTCCTTATATTTGCTCTGATTTCTGACACTTCGTCACAGAAGAGTCAAAATCCTATATCAGCTGATACAACGCAGGTGTCTATTTTCCTTTGTTCTCCCTGAGACAATGTGGTGTTACCTATCCTGACATTTCTAGGGGCTGCACCTTTGTCCAGGGGCTACCCTCCATGGAGGGATCTCACTCTAGAGGTAAAGTTTCAGAGGGGGATGGAAGAAGGGGCCTCTCTCCTAGCCCGGATTCTTTTATGGGAAAGTATTCCCCAAAGGGTCCTTAGTCCTTGCTTTGATCCATGTAGTTCCTAGTTGGCACTGCCTGACATTCTAAGAAGCACCAAGAGCTTTATTTCCTCACTCATCCATGGAAGGTCCCTCCAAACTCTCTCTACCCCGATGGAGCTTCCCAAAGAGTTCCTTCCATCCTTTTGGCCTGGAAAGAGGCAGTAGGGTCAGCCTCCTCAGTCTCTCAGGGTTGACCCAGTCTGGGATGGGTTGGCAGAGGGGTGGCTCATGAAGCATCTCCTTGTCTTGGAGGGTAGTCAGCTGATACCATATCATGGGCAGGCACCAGGGCTTCTAGCTCAAGTGCAGGGGAGGGGAGGGGGCTCAGGCGCCAGCATGGATTCTCTCCATTCCTGTGTGATAACCATTTTATAAAGCATTTACATTCTCTCCCACCCTTGCCCAGGAAATGATGATGAGGCCATTAAGGTCCAAGTCTGCATTTCTTCTTCATGCATTTCTTCTTCCACTTCCCCCTTTGTTAGAGCCGAGGGCCAGGGAATGGGGAAGGGGAAGCTATTCCTGCTGTCCCCCCCATCTGGGGTGCAGGTGGAAAGCTGGCATGCTGACCTGCTTGATCCCTCTCAAAATCCGAGGGCTTGGAAACTGGAAATGAAAAATTCAGGGAAATGGAAAGACCTGAGCTCCATCCTCTTATCTCTTCACTCCATCCCTTCCATATGTCAGAAAACAACTGCCCCTGGGAGGGTCCTCCCTTTATGTCCTTGCCCTCGCCCTCACTCCCTCATTTTCTCACCTCAGGGTTGCTGAAGGCCTTAACAGGCCTAAGTTGTCTGAATGTAGCAGCATTTTGGTCAACCTCTGTGGCTGAGGGTGGACGGGGCACCAGGCCCAAGTCCCCAAGCTTGTAAGGCTGAATGTCGGCCAGTTCCTGTAGCAGAGGTGGGGGCTCAGGTTGCTGAGAACTGAGAGGAAAGAGAGGGCTGAGACCCCAAAAAGAAGCCTACCTATAAGGCTTCTCTCTTCCCCAGTTTCACACACTTCAAAACCCAATCCAGATCTCTCCTCCTCCTTGAAGATTGGCTCTCAGGCCAGGTCACCACTCACCTCTCCTCAACAGCTGTCAAGAAGGACTGGATCGCGGGGGACTTAACTGGAGGAGGCACAAACTCGGGGATGCGGGGTCCCACCCCCACAGCCTCATTCAGCATGGTCAGCAGCTGACGCAGCATCTCTTTCCTCCCCAGCTGGAATAACAGGTCTACCTCTCCAGCCTCAGTTTTCATAGGGCGTGTCTGGGGGATGGGAATCAGGAGGAAGATAAGGCCAATGTGTGGAGAGAGGTTGGCCCTGTGAGCTCTCACCAACTCCCCCACTCCACCTGCCTCCATCTGCACAGGTCTTGAGGAATATCACAGCAATCAAACTCAGCACCCATCTCACACACAAGCACTTTGCACGCTTGGATTAGCATCACGGACAAGGGTTATCCTTTTGGGGACCATGGGGAAGCTGAGGCCAAGAAATGTGACATGCCATGCTTTGTGAAATGGGTCAGATCAGTCCCTGTTTCTGGGATGCAGTTTTTTAATCTGTAAAATGGTGAGGTTATACTTGATAGTCCCTGAGGCTCCTTCCACCTCTGGCATTCTGTGGTTCTAGACATGAAGTGATTTGTCCAGAGTCATACAGGGAGTTAAGGACAGAGATGAGAGCAGAATCCATGCCTCCCTGAGCTTCTATGTCCTCCTCTGTGATGGGTAGAGTTAAATGAGACAAAGGATGTGGGAGCACTTTGTCCACTGTAGCTTCTGGGAATAGCAATGATGCTGCACTGAGTGTGTTGGAAGGGTGGCCACATCTAGTGTTCTTTGGGTCTTCCCCCATACCTCAGTGTCCCATTTCTGCCTCACTGACCTACAGCCTAGGGGCAGGTAGCATGGTATACTCTTCTTTTGGACTGAACAGTTCTCTGGGATCTTAGCCTTGCTTGGCCACATCTTGAGCAAGGGTCTACGTACTCACCTTTAGCAAGTCCTGGAGGTGGCAAGTGGCTTTGGTCAGCAAAACCTCCAGGCTTTGTCGATTTTCCCTTTCTGTTTTCAGTTCCATTGTCAGTCTCTTCTCCTCTACACTCTGACTATTCAGTTGCTTCCTCAAGCTCTTTATCCTGTTCCTATGGATCCAGGGACAGAGGACTATGAGGGGCTGTCTTTCCATCCTCTGCATCCCCTTAACCTGCAGTAGCTAAAGTGCTGGACTTGGAGGTAAGAAGACCCTGAGTTCTAATCCTGCCTCAGATACTTCCTAGCTGTGTGACCCTGGGCAAGTCACTTAACCTCTCTCAGTCTCAGTTTCCTCACCTGCAAAATGAGGCTAATTAAGTACCTATTAAGTAACTAGGGTTGTTGTGAGGATTAAATGAGGATTAAAATGAGGAAAGAACTTTGCAAACCTTAAAGTACTATAAAAATACTAGCCATTATCCTATTGTTATTATTACCACTACCACCATCATTATTACTATCATTATCATAATTGTCATTATTGTAATTATCATCATCATTCTCATTACGTGGTGGTGTGGAGGAGGAGGATGGTGGGCTGTAAGTTAGAAAGAGCTGTATTCAGGGGTGGCTGCATTAGCCAGGACCAATACCTCTTTTTTTTGGAGAGGGTGAGGTAGGGCAATTGGGGTTAAGTGACTTGCCCAAGGTCACATGGCTAGTTTTTGTGTTAAGTATCTGAGGTCGGATTTGAACTCAGGTCCTCCTGACTCTAGGGCTGGTGCTCTCTTCACTGCGCCATCTAGCCGCCCCAGGACCAATACCTCTGAATGTTGCTTCTTGACCATGAGAGGGTACACGAATGGCTTGTTCACTCCCTGCATCTAGACTTGTCTGGAACTGCCTCTGGTTAAATCATGATTGCTAGAGCTAGAAGTGACATTGAGAGATCATGTGTCTATCTCCTACATCCCAGAGAAGGAAACAGAAGCCCAGAAAATGGAGGTATCTGTGTCCACGCCATGCAGTAATGGAGTTAAGGCTGGGAGCCAGATCTCCTCACTCCCAGTTTAGTTTAGCCTTTCCATGGCGCCATCCTAACATTCTCCCCATAAATACTTGGGGATTCATTGGTTAGTTACCCTCTGTGAGCAGAGCTCTAGCTTCTGATGCTGAGCACTAAGCTTGTGGGGGTGAAAGTCCTGCCCACCCCACCCTTCTTCTTCACTGCCCTGGAGCAAGGAGAACACCATCTTACTTTAGCTCCTTGTTGTCTTCCTCCATCTGCTGAAAAGCAATCTCTGCCTGACTCAGTATTATCCGAAGCTGGTCAACTTCAATTTCTACGTGCTGCTGCTCCTGGTACTTTTCAGAAAGAAGTTGGATTATCTAGAGGAGAAAGGAGAAGCCAAAAGATAATGACTGCAACACCTATGACCAGCTCCAATTTCTGGGGAGGTTGGGATCTTCTCAAGGTGGTTTACAGGGTTGAAGCAAATCGTATTGTGCTTTCTGCATGTCCCCAGGGTACATATTAATTTAAATACATACATATATGTATGTGCATACATATATTTATTAGATGAACTGTTGTTTCCCTTGCCTAAAAGAATCACTCCTCCCATCTACACAAATCTTCCCTATCCTTCAAGTCCCACTTCAGTGAAGCCTTTCCTGATGGCCCCAGGTCACACTGATCTCCCTCCTCTCCCTTGGCATTTGTCCGCACTGCTTATTTAACACCTTGCTGTCCTGTGATATCTCTTGTATTGTCTTGTCAAGTTATCTCTTGAATTCTCTAATATTTAATTCATATGAGTATTTCTCCCCAACTAGGCTTGTAAGCTCCTTGAGGGTATCAACAATCTTTATACAGAGATAGTTTCATTACCAAAGAGGATGCATCCCAATGAGATACATCCAGTCCCAGAATCAGAATAACCACATGCCATCTCTTTGGGTATAAAAGGTGGTTTTGAAATGTGGGAGGGCAAAGGAGGGCCATACTGTTATAGTACCTGCCTTGTGAAGAAGAAACTTTTTAAAAGTTCTATGCCTTCCACCCGAAAAAAATTGTGATTAAAAGCTTTGTTACCAGAAGTGAAAATAATACAGAAGACCTAGGAATGAGTTCTAGAACTTTAAATAAGAGAGGTTATGGCATAAAAACATTTATGAATATGAATTCAGACTGAAATGTGACTGCTGGGAAGGTTCCTGGCATGGAGACTACCATCTTCCTTCCCTTTTAATTGGATCTCAATGATCAGTCATTAGGTTACTACAACTTATCCTCCAGGACATACTGGGTTTGTTTAAGCCCTCAGAACTGAATGAAAATTCTTTGTAACGTGCCAAGGGCCAGTTCCACAGATCCTAGAGCTTGTTTTCTGGAGAAAAACCCGGTCTTTACTGTCCTTGTTTACCACCTTATTAGAAATCACCCAAAGTACATAGAGAAGGACTATTGTACAGACACTGCTCTTCAGGTCAGGAAGATTACAACTCGCTAGCTCTTCCAGCAGATGGGAGGAGGGATGAAGGAGAGACGGGGAAAGCATGGAGGAGAGAGGGGGAAAAAAAAGGAAGTGGGGCCCAAGGACAGTCTATTTTCATTACTTGAAGTCTGTCAGCACCTCCGTGGTGGACAGCTCCCTGGCAGCCACCAAAGCCTTGGCAGTAAATTTTAGTTTTTAAAGGACGCTCAATTTCAGCAAACTTTTGTTAGCTGCGCACTCTGTGCCAAACACTGTGATAGCCACCAGGTAGATAAAAAGATGTAGGACACTCTTTCCTAATTTCATTAATTTATGTAGTGCTATATTTCCTCTATTCTTCATCCTGTCCCTCCCATAGCACTCCTTCCCCACTTCTAACTCTACTTCACTGCTGCAAGGGGAAGGGGGGGGAGGGGGAAACTAGTCCTAAAGAAAAAAATCTTTTTACTCTCTCCTCATTTCAGCTTCCTTAGCTTTATCAGGGATTCAGCACCCCCTCCCCATAAACCCTCTTTCTAGTACAGTGTACATACATTCACTTCTGACATGGCAGGTCCTACCTTGATGTGAATGAGGCTGTTTTTGATCATGGTCTTCTCATCCTTCTCCAGAAGGGCCAGCTGTTTGCACAAATTCAGCTTAGACTCTTTCAGCTCATCATTCTCCTTTAGTTGCTCCAAGTTTCCAGAGTTTATTCTGGCCAGATCCAGAGCCACTGCCACATTCTCCCTGATAGCTCTTTTTGTTGTCTCTGCCATCTGGGAGCTAGAAACCCTGCGGAACTCAGCTGCCACTGTGTTTATACGATGGATTATGTCCTTCCGAAGTCTTTGTAGATTAGAAAAAAGGAGTAGTATGATGCTTAGGGCCTTAGATATTCTCGGAACTCAATTTCAGATCCCTCTTCCCTCAAGCCAGAAAACCCCTGGTCTTCCTCAGGCCCTGTGATTTTCTGTTGATGTTCTCCAATGCCATGCCTTACAAACTGATCATGGAGTTATAGAATCATAGACTATCAGAGTTAGAAGGAACCCCAGAGAACATTTAGGCCAGTAGCAACCCTTCATGGATGAAAAAACTGAGGCCTAGCTTACACACAGGCTTATGTAAGCTTACACAGCTAGAAACCAAGAGGTATTTTTTCCCAAATTGCTATTTCAGTTGTCTAAGCTTAGATGACTAGATATCCTGCTAGATCTCTGATTTGGTTGAATGACACCCCTCCAGAGCCATTTCAATACTGTTATGGGAATGGGAATTTAAGATCTTCCCTGCCCCTAGGCCCTCTGATAGGCTTAAGTGACTCAGAATCTTCCTTGATTTGAAAATATACTCTGTCCCCTAATAGGTTGGATGTGGTCACATGGAGCCTGTAGCAGGAGGCTTATTTTTCAGGAATGCCCACACCCTGATGCTGTGTAATTGGGCAGTGGGTCAAGAGGGTTGTGACATTCTCTGAGCCAGGAGAAGGCTTATATACCCTGATGTGAGATTTTGTTTTGGGGCTCACTTTGAGAAGAGTTATGTGATTTGACCAGATGAGATTCTGGGCAGCCATTGAGCTTCCTGGCTTTGAAAACCCAGATGTTGGTGCTTCCCTCCCTGGTAACTGACTAGGTATGGATGTAATGGTTAGACAGCTGGAAGCCTGTCTGCTGATCTGTTTCTCTGGCTGCTTGTAACTTATGCATATAACTTTTTTGTATTCTCTGAAGTTCAGGGTGCTGACCTTTTCCCCCCTGAACTAGGTAAATGACATATGTTTGATTAAAGCAAGACTGTTAACCCATTTTGAGTTGCTTCCCTTTAGAAAGGCAGATCTAAGAACCTGTATTGGCAGCCACCCTGGGGATGCTGGGGTGCTTGCTGCTACAAATACCAAGAAGAGAGCCCCAGTTCTTTATTTTACTCCATCCTGTATCCCCACCACTGCCACCCCCCAAGCCACCATTATCAATAGGTGGCTCAAACCTTTCTTTATCCATCAAAGCCTTCCTTTCCATGTGGTAAACATAGGACTTGTAGTCATCTTGCTGTTTCTTCAGCTGCTCCTCCAAAAGGGAAAACTTGGCCATGAGATCACTTTTCTGGAACTGGAACTCTTCTAGGGCAGCCAACTTTCCTCCTGCCCAGAAAAGACCTCATGAACCAGTGGGCCCCAGCACTCTCAAAAGTCTCCAACTGGCCTGAAGATGGCCTGGGGCATGTGGAAGGATTCCCCCTGGGCACAGGCTCTTCAGGCAGAATTCTCAGCAGCCCACCTCCACTACTCCCCACCCTTCCAACAACCTAATCCAGTCGTGTTCGGCACAGCTTCCTCTACTTCGTGAAGTCTTCCTAGTCTCCCTGAGCCTAGTACAACAATACCTTTTTGGTTTTGCCCAATTAGAATCTCCCCCTTGGTAAGCACTCCCTCCTTTTCTTCCATTTATTTAGAGTAGACTTATCTTTCAAGATTTAGCTCAAATCCCACCCTCTCCCACCATGACTTCTCCCTTTTCAGAAATCTGGAACATTTATGCAAGATGTGACTGAATGACTTCAGTATCCAAATGAGTGCTGTCCCCTACAAAGTGGTTCCCTTGGGAAACTGTACATTTACTTGAACTATCACTTGTCCTGTTCCAGTCCAACCTTCACGGCCTTCGTCCTGGGAAGCAACCCCTGAATAGATGTGGTCTGGTAACTGTCTCTGTGTATGTTGCAAGCACAGCTGCTGAAGACCCAGAAAAGAAAATTGTCCCCCAAATCCTTGGCATTGTCAAGTGGTTCGACATCATAAACTGATAGGAATGCATCAGTGGAAATGACATGAAGGATGGATGTGTGTGTGGATGGATGTATTACCATCTGCTTTTTTACTCTACTCGAAGAACCATGGGATCTTTCCATTTGACTTGTAGCTAAAATGTTCTGTATGTATCATCTCTCCCATTAGAATGTGAGATCCTTGAGGGGAGGAACTGCCTTCTTTTTCTATTGGTAGCCCGTGCACTTACAGAACAATGTACATGAGCACAGTGAGTACTTATGAAGCACTTTTTTCATTCATTTAATTTCATTTTTGCATTCATTTGGACAGTGATTTAAAAAAATGTACACTTTAGAAATTCCCCTTAATAAGCATAAATAGCACTAGTTCCAGAGCCAGAAGACCTAGGGTCAAATCCCAGCTTTGACTTTTACTGCCTATGTGACCTTAGGCAAGTCATTCATCCTGCACAGGCCTCAATTTCCTCATTTCTAAAATGACGGAGTTGGAGTAGATGATCTCTGAGATCCCTTCTAGGTCTCTCTATATGATTCTGTGTCCATAAGCTTTAGAGCCGGACAGGCTTATCTAGTCTAAACACTTCTTTTTATGGAGGAACAAGGATCAAAAATGGTTAAGTGATCTGTCCAAGGTCATACAAGTAGTAGTAAGTAGAACTTTTATGTGTACCCGTGTCTTCTGACTCCAAATTAAATTCCATGCTGGTCTACCATGCCATGCTAATTTTAGACATTGTAGAATTCTCTTTTAATTAGCCTCATTAGTGGCAAATCATCATCTCTTGAAATGTGGATGAAAATCGGAGCGGCTATGTGGCGCAGTGAATAGAGCACCAGTCCTGAAGTCAAGAGGACCTGAGTTCAAATGTGACCTCAGACACTTACAAAAACTAGCCATGTGACCTTGGGCAAGTCACTTAACCCCAACTGCCCTACGTTCCCCCCTACAAAAAGCAAAAAATTAAAATTAAAAAATTAAAAAGAAATGTGGATGAAAATAGATTTACAAGTAATTTATAATCCTGTCTGATGAAAAAGGTGGTACCTGGCCTAGGTCATATATTTTGGGATCACAAACAAGATGTGGCTTTTGTCTCAACACTAATTTTTTTTTTGCTTTTTGGAGGGCAATTGGGGTTAAGTAACTTGCCCAGGGTCACATGGCTAGGTTTGTGTGTGTGTGTGTGTGTGTGTGTGTGTGTGTGTGTGTGTGTGTGTGTGTGTGGTAAGCATCTGAGGTCAGATTCCAACTCAGGTCCTCTTGACTCCGGGGCCAGCACTCTACTCAACTGCACCACCTAGCCGCCCCTCAACACTAATTTTTAAAAATTTATTCATTAAGTGGTTCTGAAGGCAAGCCTTGAAGAGGATTCCAGAAATGATTTAAGCAGCAGCAGCCTTTCTGGAATAAGTTCACAGCTTCTCAGAGGGAGCTACTTTGACAGGGTACCATCCCTTGAGATGTCTAAGTTCTGGTACCTTTGTTAAATGATCACATTCATTATTTTCTAGCCTCACTTCTTTGAGTAAGAGCTTGGCATTTAACATTTTATGGTTTACTATGTATTTCTTAAGTCCTTACCCAGATAAGTAATCTCTCTTGAGGGCAGGAATCTGCTTTTTCCTCCTATTTCATCCATGGTGTAGCCTAGGTCAATAGCTGAGTACCTTGGAATCATTCAGTGAAAATGTTATAATGGCTGCGTGATGTAGGAAGGGAAGGCCCTTACCTAACATGATATTCTCCATGGTGAGCTGGTCTTTGGTCTCCTGGAACTCATGGCGTACCTGGGCCAGCTGGGCCTCAAAGGCATCCTTCTCCATCTCTTTGGAGATCTGCAGACCCTGCAGCTGAGAGTTAAGGTCAGCGATCTCATCTATACGTTGGTTGAGAGTTCGTTTCAGGAAGGAAACAACTTCCTTTTTGTTGTGGGCCAGCTGGTTAAACTCGTCCTGGACCACTTTGTTCTGCTGAGACAGCTCATCCCACTTCTTTTTGTACCTGAGGAAAGAGGCGGGCAAGGGTTGGGGGAGCAGAGTCCTTTCCTGCCATATGATTGTAAGAGCCGGAACAAGGTGCTCAAGAGTGTAAGGCTTTAAGAGGCGCCCTCCTGGTTTTCCTGCCCAGCCAGGAAGGAGACAATAAGTCAAATGGGGAGGAAGTAGGGCCATCAATGCTCTCCTCCTCCTTCCTGGGAGAAAAGTACAAGAAGAAAACAGCAGGTTCAAGGGAGCAGAAAGGATGCCATGAGTATGCTAGGGATCAACATGCAGCTTTAATATGATCAACCTTTAGATGGCTTTGAAGAGGATTCCAAAGAGACGGCTTTAAAGCTATAAGAAAACAGAACTCTTCAACACCAGGGCCAGACTGATTCGGAAAGAGTCAAAGAGATGTACGTGCATGTAAGAGAGCAGTTATCTACCCGGTAGGATTGCAAGACAACAGCACTTTCCAAAACCTCTTCACTGGCTGTGACTAAGGCCCGAAATGCCATCAATCACAATCCTTACCCGTCCCTTGTGAAGTGCAAATTCTCCCTTGGAGAGCTAATGCACCAAGTCCCCATTACTTCAAGATGAACAGGCTTTTCAGAAAGCTGAGGTTCACGATAGGCAGAGGAGATAGAGGTGCTGAATGGTAGAAAAGGGCTCAGAAAGAGTTGCTGAACAACCCTGAAATCAGACTGTCAACTTCTCACTGTGGCCCAGAGCCCTCCCAGGAGCCAAGCTCAGTGACTGCGTATCCCTGAGCTCCATCTTCCTGGTACTCAGAGCTGGTCTGTTCTTCATACCATTAAAGCTGAAAGGACCCAGAGGTGCCATCTATTCCAAACCCTTCATTTTCATTTTTACAGATGGGGAAGTTGATGCCCAGGGTAGGTAGGTAGGTACAGGGGTAGACTTGCTCAAGGTCACAGAATTGGTTGGAGGCAGAGCTAGGGTTAACCCCCAGGCCTCTTGGCTCCATATCCAGAGCCCTTCCCACTAGGGCAGCCCCTCCCTCCCAGGAAGGGGCCCTGTACCTGTTGCCCCCATGGCCCCAACAGAGTGTGGAACCCTGGCTGGCTGTTGTCTGGGCCTCCTGACTCACTGACCTGTCAAGCCGATTCTCCAGGTCCCGGATTTGGACGTGGTAGAACTCCCGGGTCTCTGTCAGGACTTCCTGGATGGCCTTAGTAGCTGTCTCGATGTCTGTCTTCTTCTTCTTCTTCTTCCCCTCTCCTTTTTTCTTAGGAGCCATGGTTGACTGCAGCTACTGCCCCTTTAAAAGGCCAAGCTGTTACTAAGGAAGCCGCCTGCTCCATACATAGCAACGGGCAGAGAAGGATCTGAATTTAAAGGAAACTTGACCTCTTCTAAGTTGGGACTGTGTTCATTAGTCTTTTCCTATTCCTTCTCCTTGCCAAACCTCTCCCTTGCCTTCATTTTTAAATCCTCTGCATCCCTACAGAGGCTTCCTAAAAAATCAGGCTTTTATTATCTCTCTTCTGCAATAGCTATTTTAAAAGATTTTTATCTTATTTGTATTTATGCCTTTTGTTTCTACAGCACATTCATTTCTGAACACATCTCTTGCAGTCCCACACCCATTGAACCATCCCTTATAACAAAGATTTTTTTAAAAGTTGGAGAGGGGGAGGGTGGAGAACAGCAAAACTAATCAATATTTCAAGCATGTCCAATAGTCTATATGATATTCTCTGCCCATAGCCATCCACATTGGCAATGAAGTGAGTAGTCTGATCAGCTCTTCTCTCTAATGGCCCCAGCTTGCTCATTATAATCACACATTTCTTCTTCCTTGTTCTCATTTCCATTTCCATTGCTGCAGTCATTGTGTATATATCTTAGTTCACTTTGCATCCATTCCTAGATCACAGGGTCACAGACTTACAGCTGTAAGGGACCTAAGAGATCATCTAGTCCCACATCCCTAGGTGTCATTCTCTACTCACTCTCTCCCCCCACCTCATAGCCAATCCCCACCTTACCAAAACCCTGTGTATTTGTAGGAGCATCACTGGATCATAGAATTAGAACTGGGAAAGACCTGAAAAGCCATCTTGAAGGCCCCCCTCATGTTACAGATAAGGAAACTGAAGCCAAGAGGTGAAGTGACTTGTCTAGGATCACCGAGCTGGTAAGTGTCTAAGACAAGCTGTGAACCCATTCTTGAAGGCCTTTCAGTTCCCATCTTCACAGAAACTTTCTGCGACACTCCAGCTTAACAGGGTTTCTCTTGCTTCAGAACTCATATGGTACTTTGTACCTTCTTTATGATACCACATTCTGTCTTTTACTATTGGATATTTTGGGGGGAGATGGGTATCCTAATAGTCTTTGTTTGCTAATTTGCATTTACCTTGAGGGCATACATATCTCTGTATCTCCCACTGAGCCTAGCACAATGCACTAAAAAACAGAAGCACTTTAGACCCAAATATTAGCATGTTGGACTTAGGCCTGGATAGCTTTAGAGCATCAAAGATCAGAGGATCATAGACTGAAAACTATAAGGCACCAACCCCCTCATTTTACAGATGGGGAAACTGAGGCTAAATTAAATGAGGGTCACACAGATAGTAAGTGCCAGAGCTCAGGTCACACCATGGCTTCTGCCATCTCTTTTCCTCTTGCCCAAGGAGCCCCAAGAGACAGCTGAGCTAAGGTTCAGCTACTTTCCCAACTGGGGTCTGTTCCTGACCCATCCTGTTACCAAGGCTGCCTACTACCCATCCCCTTGTCCCATGTTCTTAGAGGATTATAAGACCCTTATCAGGATTTGAACTTGAGTTTTTTGACTCCAAGCCCAGCACTATATTAACTGTGCCACCTACCTGCCTCTAGACATGATTTAGTTCAACCCTTTCATGTGGTAAATGAGATAACTGTTGTCAGGGGGATTGAGTTACCCAAGGCCACACGGCTGGTAGGGGGAAGACATCCGAATCTAATCCAGACCTCAGAATCTTAAACTGTGGATCAAGACCCCATATGGGTCCAGAATAATTTGGCAACAGTAAGAGGTTTCTGAGTGTGCAATGACCCAAGATTAATTTAAAAATCAAATGTGACACCACTTGCCTGTGTTGCATCTAGTAATTTCACTGCAGTCTCAGTTCTGAGCACAAAGCATGCATATTTTATACTACACGTGCCTCAGGCCATGCAATGCCAATCAATGTTGCTGAAACTCAGAAAAGGGGCCACGAGTGGAAAAAGTTGAAGAAGCCCAGATCTAGGTTCAATGACTGCAAATCCATGATTTTCACCACTTCATGTTGCCCCTCAGACTGGCATGCAGAGCTACAGAATCTCCACTCTGACCTCCGAACACTCATCCCTCCCAAATGGAAGTCAGCCATTTAGGATTTAAAAAAAAAAAAGAACTGGCGCATGGGGGCAGCTAGGTGGTACAGTGAATAGAGCACCGGCCCTGGAGTCAGGAGGACCGGAGTTCAAATATGACATCAGACTCTTAATACTTACTAGCCATGTGACCTTGGACAAGTCACTTAACCCTAATTGCCCTGCCCTCCCCCCTCAAAAAGAAAAAAAAGAACTGGTACAGCCCCTAGAGATCATCTATTCCAATTCCTTTATTTTATAGATTAAAAGAGTTGTCTCCAAGGAGGGGAAATGTCTTATCTGAGATTATGCAGCAAGTTAGTGGTAAAGTCTGAACTGGAATTCAGGGGTCTCCAGGTTCAATGAACTAAAGGCAAGCTGCCTTCCATATACAAAAAATTATTGGTGAGGTAGAGGCTTTCAGTGTTTTCCCTCAGTGCAGGATATGAGCTGTCATTGGGCCTTGGTATTATCTTGCCCCCTTGTGGCCAGCAATAGACATTGATAGCTCATTGGACAAGACTGTAAGAATGACTTGATCAACACACCAGAATTGTTTTTTTATTCAAAGTAGCCAGCTCTCTGACACTCTATCCCTCTTCCAGAAGACTTGTGCTCATTCCAATTCATTGGACAAATGAATTGAGAGTCCCCTTTTGGCAGTTCTACCCACAATAATGTTTTCCCAGTTTTTCTGTTAATATGCATTGAGATCACAAGTCGGAGAGTCAGGCAATAAATATTTATTGGGCACCTCTATGTACCAGGAAGTGTGCTAAGGGCTGGAGATACAAAGAAAGGTAAAAGACAGCCCCTTGGTCCTGAGGAATTCACAGTCTAATGGAGCTCCTACTGACTAAAAGAGGAAGAGATGGGAAAAGGCCTCTGATTACTCTGATGATGTGACTTGCATTATTTTGGTCCTTTAAATGTTCCCTCAGAACTGTGGCATTTCCACATGCTTTGTGGGGCTCAGGAAGGTAGCTACTTAGATGAAGGGGAAGGAAACAAAAAGACAGGAACCAAGATGAGTGAGTACTGGGTGACATTTTAAATTGTCTTCACATCCATTATCTCATTTGATCATTACAATACACAAGGCGGGATGGTTGTTGTAGTTCAGACATTTCAGTCATGTATGACTCTCTGTGCCCCATTTGGGATTTTCTTAGCAAAGATACTATTTGCAATTTGCCATTTCCTTCTCCAGTTCAGTTTACAGATAAGAAACAGAAGTAAATAGGGCTAAATGACTTGCCCAGGGTCACACAACTAGTAAGTATCTGAGGCTGGACTTGAACTCAGGTCTTCCTGCCTCCAGGCCCTGACTCCAAACAACTGTGCCACCTAGATGCCCCATGGCAGCTATTATTAATCTTATTCAATAAACATCGCGTAAAGATTACTGCGATATCAATAGATTAGAACCTACCTCAGAGGGTTACTGGGAGATCAAATGAGCTATGTATGGTACTTTGCAAACCTTACAATGCTATCGTTATTTATGATTGTTGATATTGTGAGAGGCTGAAGGGGACCTCAGAGGTCTTCTAATTCATTGCCTCATTTAATAGATTGGGAAAATTAGGCCCAAAGCAATTAAGTGCTGTGCCCAAGGTCATGAAGGCAGTAAATAGCAAAGTTGAGATTCAAAACCCGGTCATCTGACTGATGCACCCCAGTGCTCTTTCCCAGGGGTACACTGCTAGTTAGAACACTTGATGACTCTCCCGCAATTGAACAGTAAGCATGGCTCCTACCTGTGAGAAATTAAAGCCAAAGACACAGGAACTGATGCCTAGAGAGCTGACCAAAGCCCCATAGCTAGTTAGGGGCAGAAGTGGAACCAGAAACACAACAGGAATTTTTGCACCTGGGGCAAGCAAGCTCAAATGATGCATTCAATCGGAGGAAGGGGCAGAGAGCGGTAAACACTGCCCCGTGGAGAAGAAAGACAGAGACCTTCCACCACCTTGAGGCCCCAGCTATGAGGAGGCTGTCCCCCAGGCATGATCAGGTCATTGGTTATTGGGTAGTTATGAGGTAGTTCCTGTTTTAACTATTTATTCTTGATGAACTGTGTGCTCAAGGCTAAGTTCTTTCTTTACACGTGGCATATTCTAGAAGTCTGATTCCGGGAGTGGGGATGGAGTTATTGTTTGTTTGTTTTTGCTTTTTGGAGGGCAACTGGGGTTAAGTGACTTGCCCAAGGTCACATGGCTAGTTTTTGTGTGTGTTAAGTGTCTGAGGACGGATCCGAACCCAAGTCCTCTGGACTCCAGGGCCGATGCTCTATTCACTGCACCACCCAGCCGACCCAGGGGATGGAGTTATTAACCTTTACACAGCAAACAGATGGGGTGGGGGAAGCGATCCCAGTATCATAGCTCCTGGACTGGTAGTGAGCTCAGACACCATCTAGTCCAACCCCATATTTGGCAGATAAGGAAACTGGGGCCCAGGGAGATTGAGTGGTTTAACTGAGTTACAAAGGTGGTAAGGTAGGATTCGAACCCAGGTTGCTCTAAGTTGAGAGCCAGTGCTCTTTGTACCACTTGGTACAGTTGGTTTGAAGCAACCTCCCCAGACTCCTGGTATCATGTTAGAGGTTAGGGATCTTAGAGAGGGTTGGTTATTTAGTAACATCCACCTCTCTGTGATCCCACTTTAGGGTATTCTTGGCAAAGATACTGGAGTGGTTTGTCATTTCCTTCTTCAGCTCATTTTACAGATGAGGAAACTAAGACAAACAGGGTTAGATGACTAGACCAGGGTCACACAGTTATTAAGTCTCTAAGGCCAGATTTGAACTCAGGGAGAGGAGTCTTACTGATTCCAAGCCTAGTGCCCTATCCACTATGCCACCTAGCTGCCCTGATCTTAGAGATAATCTTGTCTAATTCTATTTTACCCAGGAGGAAACTGAAGTCCAAGAGGAGAAATGACTTGGTCACAGAGGAAGGCTCATTCAATTCAATAAAACTGTGGCAGGGTCCATTGAAGCCCAAATATCATAGACTCACTGAGGAGTCCTAGCCACCACCTGGTCCCACTCCTCAATTTGCCAAGGGGGAAAGATCGGTCCAGAGTTAGCGACAAATGGACTATCACCGATGTCTCCAGACTCCCAGGCCAGCACTCTTTCAGTCGGGTGGTTGAAATCTGGGTTCCCTCACAAGTACAGGATACCACTTCTCCCAGAGCAGTGGCCCCTGGTCTCATGATGCAGAACAGACAGCTAAGCTGCCCCTTGGTTCTTCCATATGAGCCCTACCCCCAGATCACTGTTTCAGGAAAGCTGTGGTAGTTTGAAAAAGAAAAACTTTGAATGAAAAGAAAGGTGCCCCTGGGGGAAATGGCAGAATCCCCAAGGATACGTGTTCCTTTAGCAGGGGCTAAGGGTCTGGCTCTCCCTCTTCTTTGCCCTGGGAGCCCACCCCTCTCCCAGTGTGAACAATGCAGGGAGGACGGAAGGAACTCTTCTGGAGAAGCATTCTTTCCTCCCAGGGTATCATGTCCTTTGTCTCCCACAGGACCAAGGAGCCCTGAAGTGACCCTCTCTCTCTCACCTGGAAAGGTGGCTCATCACACTTTCAGTTCAGTCCACTTGCCCCTCCTCTCAGCTTCAGGAATTTTTTTTAATAATTAATTTATTTAGTTTTCAACATTCACTTCCATAAGATTTGGAGTTTTAAATTTTCTCGCTCTTCCTCTCTTCCCCCCTCCCCAAAGACATCATGCAATCTTATATGGGTTCTACTTATATATTCATATTAAATATATTTTCACATTAGTCATGATGTGAAGAATTAGAACCAATGGGAGGAACCATGAGAAAGAAGAAGCAAAATAACAGAAGAAAAAGAGAGCAAATAGTCTGCTGCCAACTGCAGTCAGACCCCGTAATTCTTTCTCTGGATGTGAATAGCATTTTGGAGTTGTCTTAGGTCCTTGTATTGTTGGGAAGAGAGCCAAATCTATCAAAGTCAGTCACTGCACAATGTGACTTACTGTATACAGTGTTCTCCTGGTTCTGTTCATTTCACTCAGCATCAGTTCATATAAGTCTTTCCAGGTTTTTTTCTGAAGTCCACCAGCTTCAGGAAATTTTGAGAAGCCAGGGAAGGCAAAAACTTTGAAAGAAAAAGACCTAGGGCTTGGAGCAGGGGAAAGGAAAGGGGAGGAGACAAAGAGGAAAAGGCATCTTGTCCCCTCCTCAGGCCTTCCCTCTCTGTGGATTGGTCATAAATAATGAGGTTGCATGAGGGAAGCCCAGGTTGCCCCCTTTCTTGCAGTGAAGGGGTTATAGTTATCCCTTCCACATGGAGGGGAGGGGTTTGGGGTGCTGCACTCCCATGATCTGAAAAATCTGCATAAAATGTTTTGGCCTTCCCTTTGTACCAAAGAAGAAATAAACATTTTTCTTTTTCTCTTATGAAGTATCTACAGTGCCTTACCGTAAAATCTGGATTAAGTATATGGCCATAAATTATATGTACATCAATGTTAAGCAAAAATACTATACATATATTTTACGCATTTCGAAGTTTCTAAACTTTTCCCTGTGTTATCTGTCGGCCTTCATATGTCATCTGTAGATTCTGCAAAACTCCCCCCAAATTCCCATTTAATTTCTTATGCTGACCTGTGATATATCAAAACCATGATGGGGAAAGTCATGTGTGGAAAGGATAACTGTAGTTTGCCTAACCAGGATCCAAACCAAGGCTGGCCCTCTTTCCCTATCCCTAGACATGGCCAGAGTTCAGAAAACACCATCGCTTCTGTCATCTCTTTTTCTTTTGCCCAAGGAACCCTGGGATAGCTGAACTAGGGCTGAGCAACTTCTCCAGTTGAAGTATGTTCCAGAACCATTCCATCATCAGGGGTGCCCACCACTAC
Organism: Petaurus breviceps papuanus; assembly: GCF_028583685.1. Taxonomy (NCBI): domain Eukaryota; kingdom Metazoa; phylum Chordata; class Mammalia; order Diprotodontia; family Petauridae; genus Petaurus; species Petaurus breviceps. The sequence continues at coordinate 11,473,872 of NW_027187344.1, forward strand.
CTCTTACCTGTATTCTTGGAGGAGTATAAGACCCTTGTCAATGGATCTTTTACTTTCCCTACCCTTGGACAATTCTCACCTTGGACAAACACTCTATCACTTTGCTCTAGTCACAGTTCTGTTAGTAGCTACTAGAGTCTTAAGATTTTTGACTCCCAGCCCAGGACTCTTCTTCACTGTTTTTCAGTACAGTAGATCACTGAAACAGCAGGGAAGCAGACTACTTGAAACCAAAACTGGTTGTCAAACGAAGCAGATAAAACCTCTCTTGATCTAGGGTGATGTCGCCTGGTGGTTACCTCCTTGCAATGAATAGTTAACCCAGGGTAGCTGACTCCCTCCTTTCCTCTTCATGTCAGGTGGGTTCCCTGCCACAGCAACTATTTGAGCAGAAACCAGATGTTCTGGGATCCATTCTCCCCAGCTTACAGTTACATCCTATACCTGCTGGTCCTATCCACCAACTGTCATCCACTTTTGATTTTGCATTCTCTTGGGTTCACTTTGGGTGACAATTAGAAGATCCTGTCATTTCTTGATTACTCTTGCTTTCAGGCAGGATAAGGTCTAGGTATGGTGGCTACTCCAGCTCCCTGGGCTACATGACATGTCTCATTTGATCGTCCAAATACATCCCTAGGGTTGGGTCAGCCTTAAAGCCATTCAAAATTAACTTTCCACTCCCAACTAAATATGCTTATTTATCCAGGTGAAAAGTTCAGATGACCCTTTTGTCTTGACATGTTGGGGAGGTAGAACATATGGGCTATTATTTATATTAGTCTTTACAGCATCAGCAGGCAGAGCTACTTTCTACTTGGTGACCTGTGTAAGTGTCCAGGTACCAGCCCACAAGGTAGAGCCCCACAATGTTTTGTCATCTGTTGTTGATGGCTGCTTTTGCTCCCCTATGGCTAAATCAAGGATTTATTTCTCCTGTTTCTTGTAACTTCTAAAACAGCAGAAATAATGCAAATAAGAATACAAAATAAGACCAATTAGCTTTGACTGCTAAGGTCGTAAAATAAGGCTCCCTTTAATTAAGAGGAAGGCAAAGAATAGGTTTATGGACATTTGTGCTTAATTTTGTCCCTTCATAAGATTTTTCAACACTATATCAATGCAAATGGCTATGAATAATATGGGTTATGTGGGTTTGACCAACAAATATTTTCCTCACAAAGAAAATTTTAAAAGAAGAACTGCTGAATATGCCATTTAGTCTGATTACTTTGTAAAGTCAAGACCATCTTCTCCATAAAGGCATCCCTGACCAGCCCAGTCCACAGTGATTTCTTCTTTCTCTGAGCTTCCACCCTTATTGTCAATATCATTTATTTGGGATTTAGCAGATAGAGGGAACAGGCTTATAAGGACATAGGAGCTTATGCTGGAAGAAACACTTCATGAGATCACCTAGTCCAGGGATTCTTAATCTGGGAATCTCAAACCCTTATTGAGAGACTTCAGAGAGTCCGTGAATTAGGATGAGAAAAATTGTGTATTTATTTCAATATAATTCATTTCCTTTGTAATCCTTTTATTTTATGCATTTAAAACCATTTTTCTGAGGGGTTCAAAGTTTTCAGTAGACTGCCAAAGGGATCCATGACACAAAAAGAATTAAGAACCCTCATTTTACAGATGAAGTTGAGGCCCAGAGGAAAAGGGGCTTGTTCAAGGTCACACAAAAGAGCTGGGACAAAAACCTTGATTTTAGATGTATATGGCTTTGTTTCCCAGATTAGACATATTTTGTATTGCTCCAGAGTGCAGAACTAAGATTAGTAGATGGAAGCAATAATGAGGAACAAATCTGGTTTTAAAACAAGATCGAACTTTCTAACAATCAGGGCTATCCAGCAATTGAGTAGAGACCAGCTTTTCTAACCTCGGCAGGGAGTATGTACAAAGTAATCTTGCATTGGGGTCAAAGGTTGGACTAGGTGACTTTCTGGGATCCCTTTCAATGCTAAAATTATAAAACATATAAACAATCAAATGCTCATTTTGGAGTAGTGAGTATAACATACCACATGCTTGAAAATAATTAAAGTTAGGCAAAGTTAAGACGTGCTGTTTTTGTCCTTTGTTCTGGAAGAGAACAGGGAGGCAATGCCAGGACATGCAAGTAAATTGGATTTAAGTGAGGGAGGGGCTGTGCGAAGTCACCAGCCCCATTTTCTCCTCCAGAGCCATCCAGGCCCAATGGCCAGATATGAATCAGGAATCTCTGAAATTTGTTTTGTTTTGTTTTTCTCTTAAAGACCAGCCTTAACCCTAAATCACTCTGGTCCCAGACCAAGTCACTGTTTGGGCCTAGACTGACTAGGAATGAATGTAAATAACAATTGTTTCTGTTTTGGCCGGAAATCCTGAAGGTCTTCCCCTCCCAGATATATATATATTAAATATATTACATATTTAATATATATTTACATATAAATATAATATAATAAATACAATATAATATAAATTTAATAGATATTTAAAGCCTTAATCACTGAATGGGCACTGCCTCAGTCAGACTGAGATCTGTTAAAGACCTCAGTTTGAAAAGGTCAAGGTCCCACTGCATCCTGGGCATTTCCAGTTGTCCAATGTTAATGACAAACGATAATTCAGTTTTCCCTTTCTAATGCTATGCCTCACAGAGACCCCAAGGGGTGGAAAGATACAACTTCTTTTGCAATAGTCTCCATCCAGGTTTAAGATTTGCATTCAAAGAGAAAATGAGAAATGACAAAGGTGTCATCTTAAACACACAAAACCCATGTATGAACTCTGGGGTCCACTGTTTTTGAAATGGTATTCCCTTTATGGGCATTTGTTCTGTGAAGTTTGGATTCAGTCAAAGGGCTGCTGAGGACCTAGGGGGCCACACATGGCCTTGAGGCCACAGGTTCCCCAGCCCTGACAACTCTTTTTGCTAACTGATCATTATGTCACTTATTTGTAGGGCCTGAATTCTTTCTACAAGCACTTCTGGGACATCTACCTCATGTCCAGCACTGTACTGGGTACTCCATAGTGGAGAACCAGGAAGTGGGAGACATAATCCATGATTTAATTGGAGGGAATGACAGGAGTATGGTATGGGGAACAAGTAAGCAAGGGGGATAGAATATGATTTAGAATACAATTCCAAGCCTAAGTACAGAAATACTTTTGTCCTGATTCTTCTTTTCTTCTCATGGATGGGATCAGGATTGGGATAGAGATTCTAGTACATTCATGTTATCAACTCAATGCCATCCCTGTGATCTGTAAATCTCAACTTTTGGTAGCAGAGCCAGATGTTTGTGAGAAACTTCAGCCCTATAAAGTATAAGTCTAACATCCCTCTGTGCCATTTAAGCATTTATTTAATTTAAAAACTCCATTGATAATCTGCTTGATGTAAAGCCTTGAGATAGGTGCTGTGGGAAAGAAAAAGATGAATGGGACATGGTTTTTGCCCTGAACGAGTAACACACATGAAATGGCAGAAGAAATAAAGGGGACAGTATACAAGGTATGACCATAAAGTTAATGAGACTGATTAACAAAAAATGAGAATGAACACATTACTGTGAGTCTTGTTCAAAGCCTTTTTCCCCAGAAGCCCATAAACTCATTCCACTGATGCTGTTATGCTCAAAACATTTTGAAGGTCTCCTTTGGGAATTGCTTTCAGACCCAGTTTAAAACTGCACAAAAAAATCCACTTTTTTTGTTTTTTAGTTACACCTCATTTGTGACCCCAAACATTATGAACCAGTTTTTTCAATGACTACCCCCTTTTCACCAGACTTAGGTAGCTCTGAATGATTCTTTCTATTTGTTAAAACAAAAGGGATTAACATTTTCTATTATCAAGTAAATTCAAAAGGAAGGCAGCTCTTTTGTCTAGGGCTCAAATAGAGGATGGAAATTTTTATAAGATATTTAAAGTTTTGTTTTTGTTGTTTAAAATACATCTATTGGGATTTGGGGAGACTGGATATCTGAGTTTGGGGCAAAAAAAATGAAAGAAGCAAAAAGAGACCAGAAGAAATCAGGGAAATGCCACCATGAGATCCAGGGGGGAAAATAAGTGGGAAAAGAAAAATAAAGGCCCACGAAAAATAACTGGGAATAAATAAAGGGCTCCTCAAACCCTTCTACTGACGTTTACTTTACAATAAACATTGGTACAAACAAGGCTCCTTAGGACTACCAGTTTGAAGGCCATCACAAACTTTTTTTTTGTTTTTGTTTTTTGGAGGGAGGAGGGCAGGGCAATTGGGGTTAAGTGACTTGCCCAAGGTCACACAGATAGTATGTGTTAAGTGTCTGAGGCCAGATTTGAACTCAGGTCCTCCTGATTCCAGGGCCAGTGCTCTATTCACTGCACCAACTAGCTGCCGCACATCATAAACTCTTAAGAAGTAAAAGAACAAGTTCGAATCACAAAAAAACTGGAAACTTGGATATAAATAAAACAGGTCCCAGCTTTGAAAAGGGTTTGTCACACAAATCGTTATGTAGATTGAATGACTTTTCAAGTAACACAGATGTGAGAGGCAGAGGAAGAAGAGGTAGGCCATGTTAACATGTAAAATGATCTGAGCTTATTACAACATTATTATGGCATGAATCTTAACTCGAAAATATTTATAAAGGTTCCTACTTTACAACATGCAGTCTACAAAGAAAGACTGAACATTCTGTACAATGGATATAATGGTTTAGATGAGGCAACTGAGATAATGAAAGTGTATCCTATGTAAAGTACCCAGCTGCTGTTGCAGGCCTTATGATCAACTTTGTGGAGTGATCCTAGATATGATGCAGTTTCTAAAGGGAAAGTACTCCTGTTAGTCTGACTTTGAAAGAGGAAGAAGAGAACACCAGGGTAGAACGCCACAGTGAATCAATTTCCTCCACACAAGGCAGTAACAGAAAAGGAACCTGCCCATTTCCATTCCAAAAGTTAAACAAAACCAGGAGTCACTTCCGTGCGCCATGAATAGGAGCTTATTTATTTCATAGACTTGAGTGCTTTAATACAGAAGAACAGATATAGAGATGATACATGTTTGTGCTTCAACACTTTCAAACACTGAGATTCCAGTAAATCGAGGTAAACAAGTTTCAAGACAGACTAGCTTTTTTTTAAAGTTTTCCTTTTGATAAATTATTTTCATATAAATAACCAACAGAGAAAGGAAAAACAATGTCTAAACAAGATCCCAAAGCATGTACACTGCTATTTCAAAGGAAGAGAAACAAAACCAAGGGCAAAGTTAAAAAAAAATCAGTGCAAATGTTTATAGCTTTTGCCCTAAAGGGAAAAAACAGCTTCAAAAAGGATAAGGAGGAATGGAAGAGACAAGTCCAATAACGAAGAAGGGGCAAAGAATTGATTCTCTCAGTGCAAAGGGAAAGTTTCAATGCCTTAGGAAGATAAGAAAACACCATAATGCATCTAAGAGGGAGAGAAGAAAGTCATCTGAAAGGAAAGGAAGAAGGCTTGCAATTAAGCTACCATACATCAAGCTTGCAACAACATCACAAGACACATTAAGTAATATACACACAATCGGCTGGAATGAAGGGATGAGGGGCTGCTGGGTCTGGGGAACCTGGGGACTCCCACTGCCAGAACATTTCACTACTGGACAATGATGGCAGAAACAGATAATGTGCACTTGGCAGGGTTGAATGCAAAGCGGCACAGTCTCCAGACTCATGATAAGACTGCCTTGTTTTGTTTTAGAGTAAAGTTCAATACAAGGTGAAAATGGCCTTATTTGCATTTTTAAAATTCTCACAAGCATGATGTCATCTGAACTCACACTATGGAAAATCAATTATTGTACATGAAACTGAAGATTTCTGGAAAGGGATTTTGTTCACTGGGCACATGGGCTATAGACAAAACCTGCATCAATAATTTATCTGATGCACCTGTTCTGCAGATAAGTGGGACTCAAGGACCTTGCTTTGTGGAATAAACCAGAATCTTTTCCATCATTTTCTCCATCAAGTTTGACCCTAATGAGAATTAGGTATTTATCTTTTGTAAGTATGCCTGGATAAGGGAGATTTGGGTCCAGGTCACTTTGAACTCCTAAGAAGATTAAATAAGACTATGGTTTTGGTTCAGTTAACCAGCCTGGGGATCTCTGACGTGTAAATTTAAAATCCCAAGAAAACAGTTTTCCTTTCTGAGTAAATATGAATTATCAATGAGAGCCACATTCCTTCCTTCAACTTACACAGCACTGTGTAAGAGGTGCAGTACATCAGAGGACAGATGTGGCAGCACCCTTCTAGGCAGAAAAAGATACTGTCTGGTGCTATAGCCTCAGACAGCCTCACCCTGGGACTGTAGCTGTACCCCTGGGAGACATCAGGTGCTGGGTAAAGTGGAGGGTCATGTTCTCCACATGACCAAGCAGATGTCACCTGATCTCTACTTCCAAGTACATCTGGATCAAAAGAGACAATGAGGAGTGAAAAGTGGGGGGAAGACAAAGTATCAATCTGCATTTTAACATATTCCAAGAACACAGAAAACTCTACAGTAAGGAAAAAATGCCCAACAAGAATGGGAACAATTCTACCTGCATCCACCCCCACCCCCAGGAAAAAAAAAGAAATTTTAAAAACCAAATTTCTACCTATCTGTTTTCAAGCAGTTTCCACATAGAGCATTCATGTTGCACTGGGGTAGGGATAAACTCACAATGCCATACGTAATGGAGGGAGGAAAAGAGAGGTGTCCAGTCATCACAGTCTGAAAATCTTGTTAGCAGTACATCACTTGAAAATGAATTTCTCTTTGTGAGATGCATACATACTCTGCTCTCTTTTATATAAACACAATGCATTATTTCCCTTTGTTTTAAACAAGAAGAAGGCTTCATCAAACACAAGACCAAAGAGGGAAAGCCAGGGCGTGCAGTGGGGACTGATGGAAGATGAGAACGGGTACTGCAAAGTAACACCTAAGACCAGCCATAGGAAGCTGCCGAGAGCCATGAAGATTATCACTTTTTGGAGGGGTGGTTTGGTTATTTTAACTGGTGATTTCTTCATCTGTTTTATTCAGTTTCTTCAGCGTGTCCAGCAGTTTCTGTGGGGTAAGGATGTGTGTGGCTCCTGGGGAAGGCATATTAAAGAAAAACAAAGTAAGTCTTCTCAGAAAGGCACTGGCCTTCAGATAGCTTTCTGCTCTTCAATTCTAGATACCTGGACCTGTTAGACAAGGGGCACAGGTTGCTTTTCCACCCCCACCCCCACCCTGGTCTTGATATAAATAAAGGCTTAGAGGGGTTTGGGTTAGGGACAGTTTCAAAATATTTGTGGGAAGCTTTTTTGGGAGGAAGAAAGAACTCCTTAGTTCAGGCAGAAATTGGGACCACACCCAGGAGTAAAGCTTATTTCCCATTAAGTTGCTCAACATATGCTATCTTTGTCTCTGTGAAACAGTGACTCTATGGCACTTCCTCTTTTGAATACCACAGTGAAGCCAGAATTGAGGGCTCTACATTTTTTTTGAAGAAATACCAGACACTACACGGGAAAAAGAGCTAGTGGGGGTTGGGTGAAGAGGCTGACAAGTGTGAGGACCTGAGGGATGGGAAGGGGCACTCTCTGGGATCCAAATAATAGGCGCCACCATGGAATTGTTGGTGGGACCTCAGGTGTGCAGGGGAGGGGAGCTTGAGTACCTGAGGTCTTACCTTGAAGATACCGCGCATTGTTAGAGATTGGAAATGCTTGCAAAAATTTAAGCCTAATGGAATTATATATACTTCTACTGCAAAAAAAAATAAATTAAAAGAAATGAAGGCCTTTTTAATAAGGAGAGAGAGAGCTCTAAGTGAGGTTAAAAAAAGATGCATGGATTGTGTGTTTTGGACATGGACCAAACAGAAGAGGAGTGATTGCGAGCAGCAGAGTGGTGTGTGGAGCATGAGGACTGCATGCATGCAGCAGTGGGCTTCAAAGAAAGATATCCCGGGTGGGAGAGAAGGAAATAAAAGCTGTCCGTACTTGAAAATGTGCCTCCCAAGAGACATGGGGAAAGGAAAGAGGGCAATCACAGGTGTAAGGAGGGAGAGAAAGCTACTGGAAGCCAGATTTATCCCCAGGAATTGGCAAAGGAGTTATTTAGAAGGATCGTGGGTCCTTATGCCTTTGACTGCCACTCACAGAGTTGTCCTGCAACTGTGACAGAGCAGAAGTACCTCCGACTAGAAAGCTTCCACCTCCCTGGCTAGTCTAGGGATTGGTGCAGGGAGGGGGCAGTAGAAGAAAGGGCACGTTGGAAATGGGAACAGGCAGAGAAGGAGAAAACCTGCACAACCTATTCTCAATAGAAGCCTCTCCCAGCTCATGGCACACCATTCTAGGCCCCCAGGCCTTGTTCTCCTGTATCAATCCTTGCTATTTCCAAGAAAGACTGGCTGAAAAAAATGCTCTGCTCAAGACACTGAGTTCACTCACTGATCTACAAATCTTAAGAACCTGAACTGAACATACCAGCTTCAGAAATGCCACCAGATATATTTGGAGGGCTCTTTCTTCCAAAGTACTTTCATGTATATGACCCTGTGATGCCCTTAACATTTCTGAGAGATATGGAGGGACAGCTCTTATGATCCTTATGTTACAGAGACATAAAATGAGAAACCGTTTAAGTGACTTATACAAGGATACACCATGAATTAGTGGCAGATCTGAGACCAAAAATTATAACTGTACTGACACTTAAAGTTTGTAAAGCACTTAACAGCCATGAACTCATTTTACTCAAACAAGAGCCTTACATTCTCAGTCTAATGCAGTCAATGTACATTTTTTTAAAAGTTGAGTATGTATATAATTCTACAATCATTTTATCAAGGAAGCATCTTATGGCTGGAAGAAAAACAATCTATGAGGAATTTTGAAAGGTAGTAATAATTGAAAGGTAGCATTTTTAGGGAACAGGAAATCTTTCTGCTTAGTTTTCTCCATAGCTGCTTGCTCATAAATACAGAAGCTAGGGGCTCCTAAGTTAAGATTTTTTTTTCTAGTGCTGGTTGTTGACCTAAAGTGATATACATGAAGCCTTTTGCCTAGCCAGAGTTCCTAGTCTTACCTATTCCTGAATAAAAGTTAGATTGCTAAAACTAGGAAGAAACTGTCTCAGGTATTAAAGTAAGTCAGGTAAATGCCTTTAATCCACTTGGATCTTCTTTACCAATTCTTCCAGAATTCAAATTTATCTAAGTCACATAGTAGTTAGTTTTAAAATTCCCATTTCTGGATGGGTTTAACACTTTTGTTGGTGATGCTTATTATTTAATAACATTGCGAATGATTTCATTTTGTTTTGTAGTCCAAGTCTGGAATTGAGACTGCCAATAGGTTACAGAGTGGTCTATTGGGGTAGCAGCATCAACCCCTAGTCAAAAAAATTATTAAATACACCTATACAAATATCTGATTTGCTGAAAAACTTTAGTATTTAAGGATGCAATCAAGCCACATGGTCTTGTCTATCAATGTGACAGATCTATGTGCTCTCTTGTCCCTTAATTCTACTATACCCTTCTAGTTCTAATTCAGAATTCAGAGGTAACCCTGCTAATGCTCCTCTAGAATACAGTAATTAACTATTATTTACAAACTGACTTGTGGCTTATAAAACACTTTACATACACCATCCTATTTGATCCTCACAACATTCCCCCTGCGAAGTAAGCCATACAAATATTATCTCCCTTTTACAGACTGAGGAAACTGAGGCCCAGGGAGATGCTATATAAATAGCAGAGTGGAGATTTTAACTCAGGTTTTAGGTTTCCCGATGCCACTGCTCAAACACTGAAGTAACTTTTCTAATTTGAGGTTAACTTTTGTCTCAAATTATTTGAAGACTGTGGGATGAGGACAGTGATAAACAAAAACTAGGTCTACACCCACCAAATTCATTCTATTTATGTCCTAAAACAAATCCGAATGACTTTAAATGTTCTAAAAATGCTGGGCTTGAGACATAAGTGTAACACCCACAAAATTCTACTTTTCAACTGTTCCTCTCTGGGCAGTATGCTTATATTCATTCCAAAACCTGGGAAAAGTATTTGTAAATGGCAGCTCCTGAATTCAGATGTGTGACTTTCACTGAAAAAAAATAAAGAGCTTGTGCCAAAGATAGAATTATAACAAAATGCTTTTTAAAACATACATACAAATCCAACCAAAAATACTGTATTTCCCAAGATGACAGTTTAATGAGAATGGTTTTGAGATTATCCAGACCCCTTGATTCTCCCAATTTTGCATCTAATCACCTCAGTCTTTTCATTAGGCGTTAAACTCTTCATGATTGAGTATCCACAGGGTACATAGGGTACAGAATCAAATTAAATCTTTATTTGGCTTGTCAGACTATCTGGTAAGATGTTTAGTGGAAATGAAATAAAGCAGGGACATTACTTATGGGTTCAAACACCCAAGCTGACTCCACCATTAACACAGATAAAGGCTAAGTCAGCTCTGGCTACAGAAGAACAAGGAGAAGAAACAACAGATACTCAACACTCTTCCTCAAACCTATAAACAATGCCTGTCTGAATTATGGCTTCATAGTCATTCATTATAAACAATGTCTTTTTTACATCTAAATAATTTTAATAACTAAAATTTAAGTGGAGAAAAATACAGGCAAATTAAGTTTTAGTCTAATTTTTGGTCACCAGGACAACCACAAGAAAGGGGTATATCAGATTAAAACCACTTTCCCTGACCCAATTAGTGCTAGGAAGTTCATGGCAACAGGGTAGGTAGGTGGCAAAGTAGAGAGAGCACCAGCCATGAAGTCAGGAGGACCTGAGTTCAAATCCAGCTTCAGACACTTATTTAAATGTGACTTTGGGTAAGTCACTTAACCCCAATTGCATAAAAAGAAGGTTTATGGCAATATGCTTTCTTTCTCAATGTTTCCAAAAATATATACACTCTCTCAAATCATTTTAGAAGCAGAGAATATAAAATTTTCTCATGTTCTCTGGTGGCAGTTATAAATCTCTATAGAGTTTAGCAAAAAAGATGTACTTTGCAAATGAAAGGCTCCTTCTAAGACAGAAAATTCTGTCCCAAGAGAATCCATAATAAATCACTATCAGAGTCACTGTATTTTTACTTCTTGTGCCCATCTTCCAAAATTCAATTCTCAAAAATTTGGAAGCTCTGATTATAAGAATTTCTTAAATTCTACAAATTATTCACCATGGCTATAAAGAGCAGCTTCTTTCTAACACTCACCACCCCCAAAAATCTTAAAATACGACTTTCAGCAAATGCTATCCACCTACTTGCCATCTGCATACTATATATCTCTAATTAAGAACTCATCAATGTACTTCTATAAACTAGACTTAAAATAATTGCTCCCATTTTCAAGCCTACCGGAGGAAAGAAAATTAAGACACTTAGTGACCAATCAACCAACAATAACATAACCATCCCCGTTTTTCAGTATCATAATAACCTATTTCCACTGTACTGCCAGAGTACTGCCAAACTCTGCCCAGACAGTAATAGAAACAGAATGATAAGAACTGGAAGCTGAACCTCTTTATCTCAAGAACCACCCCACTTTTGAACAGTCTAGAGGTACAGCAGAAATAAACATGCTTGCAACCCTCTTCTAATGTGATTTAGCTGGGGCATAACCATTCTCACTGAAAATTGATAAATGGTAAATGGAATTTTATGGTATGTGCCAGATTCTGTGTAACTACAGGAATGAATGAAAGGAAAGTGAATTACAGCAGAGAAGTCAAACGAGCAGGGCCCTTGGACCACAATACTCCTGACTGCCTTCTGAATTACATTACAGCATAACTGGAATATACTTGAGAAAATAAATAAAAATACAAAAGAACAGAGATAATGTTAATATGTGGTTTTTCTAAGTCAATATGCATTCCACAGAGATCCTTATGGATACTAGTGGCCTTATTTTCTATTTAAGTTTGACACTGAATTACAGCCTGTTAGGGCTTAAAGGGATTAGAGCTGGGAAGTGCCTTACAGGTCACTTAGCCCAGCCCCTTCATTTTACAGACAAGGGCATCAAGGCCCAGAGGTAAACTGCCTTGCCTAAGAAGGCGCTGTAAGTCAGTAGGAGAAATAAGCACAGCCTCCAAGTTTCCTGACTGCCATCACTCTTTGCATTCATTTGATTACTCCCCAGGGATGGGGGTTGTTTTATGGTTTGCTAAAGCTATTTAGCTTCCTATACACTATATTCCAGCTATTAACAGGCTGATCTCCACAGTCACAGAAACTGTAGACTTAGGGTTGGGATGGGTCTTGGAGGTCACTGAAAATTCAACTACCTCATCTCATAGTGAAGAGATGAAGACCCAAAGAAGCAAAACAACTTGCCCAAAGTCACAAAAGTTAGAACTAGATCCTTGGCCCCCACTGGAAGGAAGGCAATGTGAGAGAAGAGCAATTTCATGTAACTGGATCTTTTTATGTGGCTAGAGAACAAAGGAAGTGATTTTAATCTTTAAGAAACACAATGGGATGGGGCAGCTAGGTGACTAGAGCACCAGCCCTGAAGTCAGGAGGACCTGAGTTCTAATCCAGCCTCAGACACTTGACACTTACTAGCCATGTGATTTTGGGCAAGTCACTTAACCCTAATTGCCCTGCCTTCCCTCCTCCAAAAAGAAAAAAAAAAAGAAATACGAGGTAGCTAAGTGGTATAGTGAATAGGGTGCCAGGCCTAGAGTCAGGAAGACTCCTGTCTCTAAGTTCAAATTTGGCCTCAGACACATATTAAGTAACTGTGTGACTCTGGGCAAGTCACTTAATTCTGCCTCAATTTCCTCATCTGTAAAATGAGCTGGAGAAGGAAATGATAAATCCCATCAGTATCTTTGTCAAATAAAACAAAACAAAAAGAAAATGGGAACATGACTAAAATGACTGAACAATAACAACATGCCATCACTGTTTTAGCATTCTTCAATTTAAGCTCTCTCTTTAAACACATTCTCTCACCTCACCCCCATCTCCAAGCTCTTGGCAAGGTCCATTGATTTCACCTTTGCAACATCTCCTGGATAAGCCCCTTTCTCTCCAGTGACACTGCCGCCACTCTCACACAGCCTGGATTACTGCAATAGCCTGCTGGGTGGAGGAGGGGGGGTCTGCCTGCCTCACGTCTCCCCCCACTCCAGTCCAGCCTCCATTCAGCTAGTAAGCTGATCTTTCTAAAGCTCAAGTCTGACCATGTCACCTTCCCCTCCTGATATATCAATAAATCCCACTAGTTCCCTATCACCTCCAGGGTCAAATATAAAATCCTTTATTTGGCACTCAAAGCCCTTCATAACCTGCCCTCCCCCAGCTTTCCAGTCTTCTTACACCTTACATCTCCCCACATAACCTATGATCCAGTGACACTGGCCTCCATTATCGCACTCTGGGCATCTTCTCTGGCTGTCCTCCACACCTGGAATGCTTTCCCTCCTTATCTCTGCCTCCTGGATTACCCGGTTTCCTTCAGGTCCTAGGTAAAACCCCACTTTCTGCAGGAAGTCTTTTCCTATCCCCCTTAAATCCAGCACCTTCCCTTTGTTGGTTATTTCCAATTTATACTGTATCCACCTTACTTACACAGTTACTGTTTGTATGTTTTCTCCCCTGTGTACTCCTTAAGAACAGGGATTATCTTTTGGCTTTCTTTGTATTATAGCTGCTTAGCACAGTGCCTGGCACACAGGAGGAACTTAATAAATGTTTACTGACTAAGTGGTGTGAGACAGATTTAAGAATATAATTCTTCACTTAGTGTTCTGAGAGATTAATATTGGGGGCAACCTGAATCTGGGAGCTGGAGGTGAGAGAGAGGTTTAATGGTATCAGAAAAGCAATCTAAACCTTTGCACATTGACTCTACCCCAAACCATGGCTGCTATACAATTTCTTTCATCCTTTAGGACTTGGAAAACAAAGTTGAATACAACACTCAATTATTTCTGTTAATGGAAAGTGGGGAAAAAAGAGACAACTGAAACACAGAGAAAATACCCAGGCTCCTCCCAATCCAAATATTTTATTACAACTACTACTAAGCAACAAGATATATCTGAGTTTCAAATATGTCCCCTTCCATATTCCAGTGAATAACTCAAGGAAAAAAAAGCAAGGAATATAGATTATCTACCAAATCAATAATATACTTCTAAATAACTGAGAATCAATTGTGCATCTAGGATTATGGAGGAAGCTGAGAATACTTTTCATATCTATATATAGGTAAGAGAGAAACTGACCACAAGATCTTTAAATTTCCAAAAGCTATTGAAAAATTTGTATAAGGCAGAAAAAGAAAATGGAATAAATTTTGAGAAATTAAATAATTAAAAAAGCATTCCTTTCCCAGAAGAACATTACAAAACGAGAAACCACTGCATTTACTACTCAGCATCACCAAAGTACACAGTGTCTACAACCCCAGATTACAGGCTCTTCGAAATCATCCTTTGTGATATGTCTCCATCACAAGAAAATAACACTTACATATACCAGCTGTCATCTACCTAGGTTCTGCTATTTATTCTTTTTAATTCCAACAAACCCACCGGCCCTGTACTGATCTGTCTTACATTTACTAACCTAAATATCTATTTCCATCGGTCCACAGGTCCAACTTCCTCCTGAATTAACCTAGGCTTACATTCATAGTCATGTCATAATCAAGAGTTCATGAATTCTTCGGGGGCCTGCCCAATGCCCATAAACCCAAACCTTGACTTGGAGGCTAAGGCATCATGATTCAACTTCTGTTTAACTCCTAGCTCCCTCTAACAGCACTGGAATTCAAATCAGTTAATTTTTAAATTAATAGTCAGTGGACTTCAGCTTTCTAAACTGAGCAGCAGGTAACAAGGTGTGAGGATGTTGGCAAGATTGGGCCCAGAGAGAGAATTTCATAGTGGGAGTTCATGAAGGCAGCACTGGACACATTTTCAATCGGTGTTAAGGACTGCAAGCATTTTCTAGTTAAAGAAAACCAAATAAAAAATAAACTAAAAAGAAAAAAGAAAAGAAAAAGAGTGACGGAATAATCAAAGAAAACCCTTCAGAATAGAAGAGTTTCTTTTCTTTAATAAGCTGCTTTTACTTTGTTTCTGGCTCTCACTCCATTGTTGGAGCCTGATCCTCAAAAGATACCCTAGTGGACTCCCTGAAGTCGGGGTGTCTCAGGTCCATGAGAAATTTGGTGGGAGTAAGAATGTGAGTAGAACCTGTGGGAGAACAGAGGCCAGCTGACTGCTTGAACAGAAGTATGTTAAAGGAACATGCCAACTTAGGCCTACATTTTATGCAGCTGATGATGTGTGAAGAAAGCAAGAGACACACAAAGATGATAAGACTACCTAAGAAAATGATATAGCATGCATTATTAGGTGAGCTCATACAGAGGACCTTCTGCTGTTAATGTTAGGCCTCCCCAGAAATTTGTTTGGTCAACCCAAGCTCCCAACTCCCAACTAAATACTTCAAGTAAGACTATTGAAAGGAAGAGGATTTAATACGATGGCCCAGCAGTAAACAGCTTCTGTCCAAAGGAACATTATTTGGGTTATCTTCAAAGGACACTCATGCAATGATTATACAACAGAATCAAGAGCATGTTATTACTAAATGCTACATATCAATGAGGACACGCACACAATCTAAAAGCAAACTTCACTGAGAAATGGCTGATCAGGCAAATGAAGCTTTAGAAGGATTAGGAAAAAGGAGAGGGAGGTGTATAGTTTATTTTAAAAGACTATCAAGCAGTTTACTTCTTCTATCATGTAGAACAAGGTACCTCAGAAATAATTAATATCAGTTTTATCAGATGGGATGTAACAATTTACAAGTGAACTGGCCTTTTTGCCTTTTAGTCTGCCTGCTCTCATGGTCTGGCTAACACTTGAACTCAATTATCCTGGTACAGAAATATCTTTTCTATTTTAGTTAAATACTGTTCACATAAATGTGACTATCAGAACTACCACTAAATTAAAGAGTAGAAACATATTGGGAGAGGTAAACTTTACACACCAACTTAGGTCAGTGCTTTCCCTAATCTAACAACTACCTTGAGAGGTCATGTATGAATGAATAGTAAGGAAACTCTTCTGAATGGGAGAGTGATTGGAATGCAATTCCCCTTCCAGTGTGAAAGGTATTCCTGTCTCCAACATACCTAGAATACTGCCTGAATGTATTTGAATGTTGCTTCTAACAGGTGCTCATTCATAGGCTTGATGACCTCATGGAAAAGGAAGAAGTAGTTTTAGTGGAGTATATGCTGAGGGAATGGATTGCTACTGAAAGGTACCCCAGAGCAAATTCCATTTCATTTTGTTAAGAAAATGAGTTTTCCCAATTTACTGTTCTATAAGTGAACAAAAATAAGGCTCTTGTTATAAGAGCTCCTGAAAGTTTGAGGGAAGAAAAAATAGTCCTTCCCTTTGGCAAAGAACTTCTTTTCCCTCTGACTTTGGAAAAACCAGTAGGAAGGACAGTGAGCATGGCTGGGGGATAATCCAATCTCATGTTTCTCTAAATAGATCTGAAAATTGATGAGACAGGAAGAGGCTTGTTATACCTCATACTAATTTATGTTGATATAGCCAAAGGGAAACCCTAGAAGTCAAACAATAATGCTTCATGTCTTATCTTTAACAACTGCTTGCATATTACAAGATGTTTCCCCTTATTGAAGGGTAATGAGGAAAGATAATAGACATTATATGCACCCTTCCTCAAACTGTGTTTCATGTACTGTCTTCTGAAAATTAGATTTTGCAGGGGGATTGGGGAAGGAGAGGCTTAATGAAACACAAAAGCACAGGATGGTGTCAGAGATTGCTATGGAAATGCCCCCTTCCCGATGGAAAATGCTTCCCTACTCACCTATTAGCACCTCCCACTTTCCATTGGCTTGTGTCACTTCATAAGCACATCGCATCTCATTCAAGCTCACACCTCCAAGGATGAAAATGATGAGGCGAGGACCAGTTCTGTACTCACCAGGGGCCTTGTTCTTATGCCAATGTCCATAGCGGGCACTAGGTAAGAAAGGAGAGACAGATGAGTGTGTGTATATATATATATGTACATGTATGTGTATATATATACACATAGTGAATGAGGGAGACAGAATAAGAGAAAATAATTAAGTCACGAATGTACCCCATTGTTGCATACTTTAAGAATTAACATTATCTTGGGGTGGCTAGGTGGTGCAGTGAATAGAGCACCGGCCCTGGACTCAGGAGGACCTGAGTTCAAATCCAGCCTCAGACACTTAACACAAAACTAGCCATGTGACCTTGCGCAAATTAACCCCAACTGCCCTGCCTTCCCCCCTCCAAAAAAAAAAAAAGAGTTGATCTGCCATTATCCCTTATACAGAATTGTATTCAACAAAACATTATCTATGCCTCAGTAGAAGGAACAGATTCATTGAAACTGAAAGGTTTTGATGTCAAGCTGATTGCTATAACGCTAGACGTTGCCAGCTTGGACATATCTGGTTACTTTGATTCTAACATCACAGTCATGTCTCCCCAATGTCCCGGCTGGTCAGCCACAGATGCCTGGATCACTTTCTCTCCTTCTAGCCTGCCCCCTTCTTGTCACACAGTTGTGGGTTCTGGTTGTAATCCGTCTAACCTGCTCATGTCACTGTTTGGGGTTTTAGATTCTGATCCAGAACTGACTGATAACAGAAGTTGGAAAACTTTTAAAGTCAAACAGTGCCAGAAAGGGTAAGCAATGCTCTGAGAGCCATGAAAAGGTTCAAGGTGCTGACAGAGAATGGGAAAAAAAGGGTTCAGAGGAAAAGAGAGAGGTAGAGAAAGCAAAGACAAGAGAAAAGGAGACAGAGAGCAAAAAGGAGGTGTATATGATGGGAAGTGATAAGGTACCACTAACAAGGTGTCAGGGACTAGCCACACTGTAGTATCAGTGACACAAGTTGTTTACCCATCTTGATTCTTCTCCTGAGACAACTGAAGCTATCATAATAACAGAAAAAAAGAAATAAACATAGCTGCTACGAGACTGCCCAGGGTTTACTGCCTTTTCTCAGGAAGGGTAAACATATTTTCGAGACATAGGAATTAAAAGGCAAAAGAGACTAGACAGATAAAGACAACAGAGGAAAGTCTAGAAATGGTATGTGCTGACAAGACATTATGGAGTTGTATTAAATACTAAATCTATTTTTCTAGACTCTAGAGCAAAGTAAAAATAGAATCCTGAATTTATGGATAAAAAATGAGAAACATCAGAAGAATTATTGAAAAAGACATTCACAGAAAGGATCATACAAGAGTAGAATACATACACTGCTATGAAGAGTTACAAGAACATAAGTAATGGACCCCTCATTATTTAGGCATTTGGGCACTAAACACCAGTTAGTGAATGGAGGCCACTATGACACAAGCCTAGAAAGAATAAGTATGAAGAATAGACCCATGATTTCATACTGAGAAGTCCTTGAGAAGGACACTCTCCCACCCAGGCAGAGTGGCATCCTCTCTGCCATATCCAGCCCTAAGAGAGTAGCCTAAACATTAAGGTTAACTTATGCAGGGACACAGAGCCAATGTGTGTCAGAAGCAGGACTTGAATCCAGGTTCATCTGGCTTCAATGTCAGCTTTCTATCCACTATATACCATATTGCCTCTATGTTACATGCCTGCCCTCCCCCCACATATAATACATTTATTTATTTTATTTTGGGAAATGTTTTATTGGTGTATGTGTTTTTTTAATATCTCTACCACCTCCCAGTGACCTCCCAATCATGCCCCAAGTCTAACATATTTAGTTCATCTAAATTTTCATCAACTTTATGTATTCCAAGAAAAAAAATTATGAGAAAAAGACTCCAAGCAGATGACAATGTTTTGCTTTTCATACCTTAACAACAGAATGACTACATGAAATCCCACTAGGAATGGACATTTATTCCTCCACTTCTTCCTTCAGGTGTTTTTACATACCTGACAGCAGTGGTACTGAAAGAAGCTGATGAGCGGGTAGAAATATAGGGGTAGTGCTTGGTATCAAGTTTATCATCAATAGTGTCCTAGAAATAGAAGAGACAGAGAAATCAGTTTATTCAACCTGAGTTGTTTGTATTTTAAGTATGTACATAAGCACATACATACCATATCTATACACACATATACAAATATGTAGCATATATATGTGCATGCACACATGCATATACATATATATGCATAGTTATATCTATTAAACAGGTTTCTTTATGGCATTTGTGACCATTGCCAGGTCTGGAGCAATCCTTGTGTAATCTATGCTGATGTGTTCCTTTAGATGTGGAAATGAAAAGCATCATTTTATCTATTTTTCCCTATCTAAGATACCTCAACATTTTTCTTTCTTGCTTCTACTCTTCTTTAGCTTTCTGTACAAGGGAAAAGACAAGGGAAGAAAGAAAGAGGGGATCCTAGGAAAAAATGGAGGAAGAAATGACTCACACAGTTAAAACACTCAATCTAAGAGACCTCAACAGGTTCTTCTGCAAGAAGATGGCAGATGAAGGGCTACTTATGCAGGAAAAGACTCATGTCCCAGAAGGTTCTAGGAATTGAATTATCTAAGTGGGTAGATTGTCCAATGCCTGGTTTCTCTTCCTTGCTGCCTAAAAATCCATACCACTTCTTCTAAAAGTCATGGCACATCTACAAATTCCATATGGTAGATTAGGAGAAGAGAAACTGATTAACAAAGCAGATCTGAAAATGGAATTAAAACAGCAGAGACAAAAAGATGGGCAGGGCACATATGTGCCACAAAAATATAACTTGACATTCACAGGACTTGCTTCTACTTTTAGGGTTAGGATTTTTTTAAAAAGTAGAGTGGCGGGGCGGCTAGGAGGTACAGTGAATAGAGCACTGGTGCTGGAGTCAGGAGGACATGAATTCAAATCTGGCCTCAGATACTTAACAGAAAAACTAGCCATGTGACCTTGGGCAAGTCACTTAACCCCAATTGCCCTCCAAAAAGCAAAAAAAAAAAAAAGTAGAGTGGCTCACCAGATTTAATTCATTTCAATAAATATTTATATTAAGTACCTCCTAGATCCAGGGCACTGTGTTAGTCACTTGGGGGTAGAAGGCCAAAAATGAAATAATTGAGGCCCTGAAGAAGCTTATACTTGTATACTGAAGAATACAACATATGTGTGCGCACACACACACCCATATATATAAATGAAAGGTATGAGATAGGGAAAAATGATAACTAGAGTGTACTATAAAATTATCTGACCTAAAATATATGTATGGATCATAATACTCATACTATATGTCTAACTCACAGGGATGTTATGAGGAAAGCAATTTGTAAAATTGAAAATGCTATAAAAATGGAAGTAATTATTATTACAGGCATATCCCATCTGACATCATTAACTGGTCAGGAGAAACAACATTTTGAGGGCAGTTAGCTCTACAGATCGGCAATATAAATAGCAGTGATCCAAATGACGTTACAGCAGTCTTTTCTCAGTCTTTATATATATAGTATGAAATATTAATATTATTTTGAAATGAGATTGACTGGGACAAACTTATTCTCCAAATGCTTGTACTACTTTTAGGAACCCCTGTGCTCTCCAGTCCTGATTCTGTCACTACCTTTTTCTGTGACCGTGATCAAGTTACTTCACTTCTCACTTCTCTGGGCCTCACATTCCTTAAATATAAAATTAAAGAACATCTCACATCCCTTCCCAGATCTAACACTTAGGATTCCCCTTGTGTCCTCTGAAGAATTTCTTGACTTAGCACAATGCTTTCACTGACCTCTCTGCCCTTGCACAGACCATCACATCTTCATCTCTGTTAAAATCCTTCTCTTCCTTCAAGACTTACTTTGCTCATTGGACATCTTCTAAATGAGGCTTTTTCTTATCTCTACCCTCATCTCTCCAGGTGAAAGTGATCTCTCTCGGTTCAAATTTTCTGAGAACACTTTATCAAATTACACTTTGTATCATATTTATTTATGTATATATAGGATTCCTCCCAGAAGACTATAGGGTCAGGGACTACATTTTTTTCATCTTTGAATTCTCACACCTAAAATAGTTTTTTGCACATATAGGTACTTAAATGTCCATTGAATGAATGCTATCAGCTTGTCTATTGAATGAAAGCTATCAGTTAACAAAGCACAAATAAAACATCTCTCATTCATACTTCCCTTTTATTACTGTTTTCTGATCCTGGGAATGTACTTAGTTTTTCTGTTTGTTTTTTTCAAACTGTCATTATTTGGGCCTCTGATTTGAAAGCATGTTCACATAAACAACATAAGCTCAAGTTCACATAAACAATTGAACATATATGGAAACCTTGAACAAACATACAATAGTATTTTGGCTGCTTTTTTTTTTTCAAGCAATTGGGGTGCTCTTACTCACTGCGCCACCTGGCCACCCCTAAGCAATTAGGGTTAAGTAACTTGCTCAAGGTTAAACGGCCAGGTGTTTCTGGGTGGGTGCTAAGTGTCTGATTCCAGGTCATCCCAACTCTGGGGCCAGTGCTCTTACTTGCTGTGCTACCTGGCTGCCCCTATTGGCTACTATTCTTTAAGAAAAGAGTAGGCTAAGTGTGAAACAGGTGAAAGGTTCATGTGTCCTTGGATTCAAATCATCATGAAAAAAATTTCATGGTCACTAGTTATATAACCTTGCATCAACTATTATAGAAGGAGAGAAAACTGAACTATCAACAGAAAAGTCATGAACCATGCAGCCCATCACTGACCTCCATAATATCTTTAATCACCGGAGTCCATCGTGAGAGCTGGTAGGTTTGCTCACTGATGCGTTCCTTCCGCTCTGGCTTGCTTCTGCGACGCAAAGTGGACTGAAAACAAAGGATTAGTTTCTTAGTCAGAGGCCCACTTTTGAATTGGATCACATAGAACTCTATGAATTTAGAAAACTCAGAGGAAGCTACAGCACTTTTGGCTTTGAACCAAAGATAACGTTGGTCACTTTTTGCTACTGACCTCTACAGAATGAATGTCTGTGACAAATTATTTAAAGGGGATCAGTCTCCATGTAGAACTGTTAAATGGCAACTGCCCAAATCTGTCCCTCTTGGGAACCTGTAGGGAATTTGACTTTGATGTTCTAATCTAATCACCCAAGTGTTATTGAGCCTAAGGTAACTCCATAGCCACCTGTCACCTCTTCAGAGCTATGAGCAATAAGAAATGTAGGTCAAATACCTAAATCACTCTGTAAATTCTTATAAAAAGCACAGGCAGATAGCCAATAATAATAATACATTGTCCATTACCTACAAAGATAACACTACTGACATCATCACTAGGATCCTAGTTTTCACTTGTTTTTTTCACTGCTGAGGTTGGACTGCCATGGGGCAGTCATACTTGGTCAACTATCTTGAAAATACATACCTACTGTCATGGAGTGAGACAAGAACAGGGGGCAGTCTATGGGATCAAATTTTTGTTTTTATACAGTTTACTGACCTTTCACACTGTAACACTCTAACAAAAAACACACTCCAACAAAAAATGCTAGTCAGTGCACAGAGGTAGATAAATATCTATAAATGTGTTGTAGGCAAGTCTGACAAGCTAAGTTCATAGGAGAGTTTTCTTTTTAAAGTGTTTTTCAAGGTTCCTTGAGATCCAGTGGTTACCTGAGTATAATCCTACTAAGATATTTTGAAACCCTGACTTCCTTGTGGAGATGCTCTTAAGGCTACTGTCAAGGATTTTCAACAGTTTAGAGGTTGAAAAATAATATCAGGATCAACATCAGTAAAATTCCTTAATTCTAATTTTCTAGTTTTATCATTTCAGATGCTGCTGAGCCCAAACAATACCTCACTCTTCCCCAAAGTAGGCAAGGTCACAAAACCTCACTGCTGCCACTCTCAGTATGGGAAATCAATCCCTAAGAAGTTGAGATGTAGGAAACTTACATCTGTAATGATGGGCACTCCCAGGTGGGCCATATTGGTGATGATCTCACTGTCCTCTGGGGGAATCTGTGCATGCTGAATCAGCTTGTTCAGATTTTCTTCAGTGATGCCTAAAAGAACAGTAAGATCCAAACCCAACCATACTGACTTAGAAGAGAATAGCCACTTTAAAAAGAACAAGACTTTTATTTACTTCTAAGGTTTTTAAAAACATTAATAATTTTATTCTCACAAACTGCCTGTGAGAATAGGAAATAAAAATTTATATACTCAATTTAAAAAACTGAAGTGTCCAAAGTTACATACCAGTGATTACAGTTAAAACTAAACAGTCTAAATCCCAAGTTCCCATATTCTACACAGTAGGTTAAATGCTTGTAGAACATCACTACTATTTCAGTCCAAAAGTACTCATTATTTTAACCTCTCTAAAATTTTTCACTATTCCCATATAGCTCTAGTATTTCAATAACTCCTCCTCCTATACAGACATTAGTCTAAATCTGGACAGGACAGTTTTGTTGTTAGTACTTGTATTCTATACTAGGGATACTCAAATGTTGATTAAAATGGTTATATGAAAGCAGAGTCAGAACGCATTTGAGATTCACATTAAACAGCTAGTAAACATGGAACTGACAAAGGCCCAATCTATACATCCTCATTCTCCCCCAGTACCCATTTCTCTACAACATCTTCATCCATTAATATACACTCAGATTCTCAGGTTGCTTTAGCTCTTTATTGATAGCTAAATCATGATATATTTTTTCAAAAGGAAATAACTGGCTATTTCTTACTATTTCCCTTTTCTTTCTTTTTTCTTCTGCTGAACTATTTTCTCCCCTCCTCGCTTCCCCATGCCATGGTGGTCCCACTTTCTATTCTCCATTTTTCCTAGAAAGTGTCTGTTACCCTTCCCGCAACTCCTACCATTTTTCAAGAAGATGTAGAGAAGAATGATGCGGATCTTGTCATAAGTACTGACATTTGCATCCAACAGAATAGGAACAATAGCTCTCATGGGGTCCTTGATCTTCTCCCCTTCAGCATCAGTGCCCATTGCCAGGTCCTACAGAAAACATATACCTTAATGGTATCTTTCTCAGTCATAGCTTGAACATTCCAATAACAGGTCCTTGGAAAGATATAAATTTTGTGGTTGAGATGTATAGTTTAAGTAGCCATAACTAATCTTACAAGATCATACTCTAATAAAATAATCTTTTCCATGGAATTTGGGAAGGTCAGCGAAATCTCAAGAAAAAAGAACAAATGCTACTTTCCAAGGCAATAAGAAGACAAAAATTATCTGCTAAGTTAATTGCTACCAAAACCTTCCATCCTTTCTACTGAATTCCAGGGCACTTACACAGCAGTTCCATCAATCTTAGTTGGGTTTACTCATAAAATTCCCTTTCAAAAAAGGCACAGAAACAACAGAGATTTTGTGCATAAAGGGACACATTTTTTTCACATAAGCAGCTGGGGTGTTTACTGCTGTGAGGTTGCCATGCCTGTCTTGGTGTGCTGGTCCTGTTAACTCAAACACTGCTTGACTTCATGTAGGAACAAAATCACTTTTTGGAGAAGTTTTAGGTGCAGTTTCTATGCCTCTAGTCTTTACTGAATCTTCAACTCTTTTCCTTGGCAGTCAAGTTCTTTTAGAAACAACATTTTGTGTGTCCCAGGATAATAAACTAACTTGAAAACTGCCCCTCCTCCCCCATACCTAGCATACACTTCTACCTCATCTCTGATTCTCAGAACTCTGCTCAGGTAACACCTTCTACATGTATCTTTTCTTGATCCCCCAGCTGTCAGGACCCACCCCTGCTAAAATGTACCTCAGTATTTATTCTGGATATACTTATTTATGTACACTTTTCTCACCTGATAAGATGTAAGTTCCTCGAGGGTAGGGTCTGTTTTATTTTTGTCTTTGTACCCCTGGCACTGTGCCTGGAATATAGTAGTTACCTGACATGCTTACTGAGTGGGTGACTGATTGAAAGATCCTATGTACTTCTGAATTAATATTTCCCCAAAGTCTTTCTGTTTCTTTCTTTCTTTCTTTTTTTTTTTTTAAGCAATCGGGGTTAAGTGACTTGCTCAAGGTTACACAGCCAGTTATTTCTGGGTGTGGTGCTAAGTGTCTGAGCCCGGGATTCGATCTTCAGGTCATCCCGACACTGGAGCTGGTGCTCTTACTCGCTGAGCCATCTGGCCGCCCCTCTTTCTGTTTCTTTCACCCATGAGGCAGTCTAAGCAATTCCCTGAGGGGCTAGTTTGTTATAGTCCTTGGTCTCTGACCATAGACAATATGCATTCTTGGGTTGGATTGGACTAGATGACTTTTGAGATTTTTCAAATCAGGATTATGCAATCCTGGGATTCTCTGAATCCTAGAAAATGATGGATGTTACAAGAAGTGATTCCAACTTCAGCACTTTCTCATCTGCAAAACTACAAAGAGGGTTATAAAGTGGAATTTAGAATGTTCTCAACGATCTTCTCTTTCCTTGGAATCTCTCTTTGGAAATCAAGAATGTATTTAGGTTAGACAGGAATTATTTAATAATGTCATATTTATACAGTATATGATTCCATTCCTTGGAAATTAAGAGTGCATTTAGATTAGGTAGGTGTTAACTTAATAATGTCCTATTTATATGACATACGATTAGTTATTCCATGTAATTCATGCTGAGAAATGGGTCAATACAATTATCCCAATTTTTTGTAAGAAGAAAAGAAATTAGAAATAGTTATCAAATTGGCAGCAGAGATAGAATTGGAAATCTAAACTCTAAGTCTCATTCTCAGTCTAAGTGGTCATGGTCCCTCTAACTTGCTAGTAAGACTATTTTCTCTCTCTCCCTCTGATTTTTTTCTAGTTTTTGAGAGCTGGTCAGGCTCCACGAGAAAGAAAAAGCAAATACAAATTCGTAAAAGAAATTTAGCTAGCATTATCAGCATCTGCTTTCTAAGTTCACACATCTGGCTATTTGGTAGCTTTGGAAGGAATCAAACATGCAATGTCCAAACAGCACAGCACAGCATTCCAATCTAATTCAGGTCCTACCATTGAGAATGGAACTGTATTGGGTCCAGGGAGTAGAGGCTATACCATCTAGTCTATTTCCCATGATTCTGCAGAATGTTGAAGGTCAGAAATTAAGAAACATCTTAATGAATGCATAGGATAAAGGATTCACCGGAGGCTGAAAAAGGCCTACCTGCTCAACTCGGCAGAGTTTATCCACAGTGCCTTGGTAGTGTTTCATACAGTCTTCAGCAAGGTGCAGATGAGTTGAATACTATAAAGAAAAATACAATGCTATGAACAATGCTATGTAACTAAATGACTATTATAAACATCCTAAGACTTCAAATACTTGGGCTAGAGAAAACAGGGAAACAGAACTTCTCAATTGGACGTGTGTCTCACTTCAAAAGAAAAAAAATGTCATTGTTTCATCTTCTAACAACTTATGGAAGCAGAAAGAACCATCAAAATGCTAACTGAAATCTTTTTTTTTTTTAAAGCAATTGGGGTTAAGTAACTTGCTCAAGGTTACACAGCCAGTTATTTCTGGGTGTGGTGCTGAGTATCTAAGCCCGAGTTTGATCCAGGTCATCCCAACACTGGAGCCGGTGCTCTTACTCGCTGAGCCACCTGGCCGCCCCGCTAACTGAAATCTAAGACCTGAACATAACCATGTTACAGCTACAATAAGCACTAGGAAGGAAAATCATAGAAACTATATAGTTATTCAGAGTTAAGACACTCGTTAATAAAAATTAAATAGATATCATCTACTCTTTCTCTGAATTCTCCCTACCGAAGAATTTATCAAATTCTTTGGCTATGTTAACACCATGGTGGAGCAAAATAATGTCTGCAGGTACCACTGTCACTGGCAGGCCTACTACATACTATAAAGGAGAGAAAGAAGGAAAGAAAGAAAAAGAAGAGAAATGAAAAACAAAAGGGGCATGGAACAACACAATATCACCAGTAACTGCTTCACAGCCACTTTATGACACCACAGGTTGTCTTTATGTCTGTGTGTCTTTAGGCCTCTACCCTGAATAATTTCTTACTAAAAAAAAGCCCTGAAAACCAAAATTTCTAAACATTTCTAACAGAAAATTAGAGTAATATGGTTTATTAAGAAAAATTGTTCTACTGATGCTTCACTTTGGGGCTTTTGGATCATCATACCTTGCTTAGTTCTTTCTGGTACTGGGGCATCTTCTTCAACATCTGTGACAGGTCCCTCATAGTGGTCTGGAAGGAAACAAAAACATAGTGTTTAGTCTACATTCTTTACATACTGTTTCTATAAATAGTTTTCTAATATCATACTGGAAAACATATGATAATGGCTAATAAGTTACTTCTCTATTTTCAAATTTTGTGATTCTGTGAAACAACATCAATTTTTTAATTTAAGGAAGGAGTAAACTAAAGGCATGACTCTATGAGAGTTCTATTTTTAGCTTAAAAAATTAATAAATACTGTAGTCATCTTTGGGAAGGGGCTCAAGGACCTCTAAAGTCCAGAAATATTTGGTACCAATGAGAAATTTGTGATTTGGGGAATATAAAGTTTATGTTTCAATGTATGATCCAATTCAATAATTCAACAAATATTTACCATTATTTATTACTAATAAATACTTGCATGAGAGCCTAGTCAAACTTTCAAACATTAATAACCCATGCAATCTTCTACAGAAATGAATACTCTCATGAATTCAATAGGCTTGTCCACTCATATAAGCACCAACTAAAAAGAAGGCTCAACACCATGAGAATTAAAATTTTTCCTTTCTTGTCTTGGAAAGGACATTATAGCTTCTCTGCTTTCCCCAGAATGATTCAAGGCAACAAATACTGGATTACAGGGCAATGAAAAAGAAACTAAGCTTAGCCACAGACTAAGTGGCCAATTTAGAACTTAAATTCAGAAATTAGTAAAATTAGACATAAACAAAAGTAAATATTGGACCTCTCTAACATGATGTAATTCTCATCCCCATTTTCCTGATTCTGTACCTTTCTATCATCCCTCTTTTCTTACCCATCTATAATAAAGGGAAACTGAGGACTAACTTAAATTACATTTGAGTATCAGTAATAGGTTTACCTTTTCACCTGTGTTCATTCTTTTGCTGGAAGAAAAATCTTTCAGAGAACGGGTGACCTCCCTGGAAAAGAAAAGGCAACTTTTAGAGAATGCCTCTTAGGTGCTATAAAAATAAAGTGCTCTCTCTCTTTCTTTCCTAACAAAATCCTGTTTGGCATTCAAAGCCCCATTTAATATATTCCTCCTCTCCCACCACACCTTTCCAGTCTTCTTTTTAAAAATTTTATTTTAAAAATATTTTCAATTTATTATTTATTTTAAACATTCTTTTCTTTTCAGATTATGAGTTCAAAATTCTCTCCCTCCCTTCCACCCTCTCCCACTCATTGAGAATGCAATATGATACCAATCATACATGTGAAATCATGCAAAAGTATTTCTATAATTAGCTATGCTTCCAAAAAAAGCAAGAAAAGTAAAAATAGAAAATTATGCTTCAATTTGCATACACTTCTCTCTCTGGAAGTAGAAAGCATTTTTTCATCATGAGTCATTTGGAATTGTCTTAGATCACTGTATTGATCAAGTCTTTCACAGTTGATCATCATTAAAACATTGTTGTTACTTTAAAAAAATTTTTTGCTTTTGGGAGCAGGGGAAATTGGGGTTAAGTGACTTGCCCAAGGTCATATGGCTAGTAAGTGTTAAGTATCTGAGGCCGAATTTGAACTCAGATCCTCTTGATTCCAGGGCCGGTGCTCTATTCACTGAGCCACCTACCTGCCCCAAAACATTGTTGTTACTGTGCATAATAATCTCCTGGTATTTCTCATTTCACTTTGTATCAGTTTATATAATCCTTATCATGTCTTTCTGAAACCACTCCCTCTTGTCATTTCCCACAGCACAATAGTACTCCATCACAATCATATGCCCCAACTAGTTCACCCATTTCCCAAATGTTGAGCATCCCTTTGATTTCCAATTCTTCGCCATCATAAAAAGTTGCTATAAATAATTTTGTACATATAGGTCCTTTTCATTTTATCTCTTCGGGATATAGTAGTAGAATTTCTCAAAGGGTAGGCACAATTCAATAGCTCTTTGGGCATAGTTCCAAATTGTTCTCCAGAAGGGTTGGACCAGTTCACCAGTAGTTCATTAGTGTACCTATTTTTCCCTCATCTCCTCCAAAACTGTCATTTCTGATAGGTATGAAGTGTTATATCAAAGGTGCTTTAATTTGCCTTTCTCTAATGAATAGTGATTTAGAGCATTTTTTCATATGGTTATAGATAGCTTTGATTTTTTTCTTCTGAAAACTGCCTGTTTATATCCTTTGACCATTTATCATTTAGAGAATGGCTCTTATTTTTATTAATTTGACTCAGTTCTATACTCAGTATGTATTTGAGAAATGAATCTTTTGTCAAAGAAATTTGCTATAAACATTTTTGATATTACTTTATCACCTATGGTACTTGTTAGCAAAATGTAGTTTTCCTGATTATCCCCTTTTAATTAAGTCTATTTTTTGTTTTGCTTTGTCTGAGATCCTGACTGCTATGCCTGCCTTTTTTTTTTCCAGTTTAGCTGAAGCCTATTAGATGCTACTCCAGCATTTTAACTCTGTGTCATTCTGTTTCATTGTGTATCTGGTAAAAAAAACCATATTATTGGATTCTGGTTTCTAATCCATTCTGCCATCCATTTCCATTTTATGGGTAAATGCATCCAATTCACATTCACACCTATGTGACTATGTATTTCTCTCCATTCCAGTTTCTTCTGTTTCTTGTTCTTCTCTCTCTCTTTATCCTATTCCTCCTCAAAAGTCTATTTTGCTTCTAACCACTGCCTCCCTTAATGTGTCCTCTCTTTTATCATCCCCTTCACCCCCACCTCACTTTCTCTTATCCCCTATTGGGTAAGTTACATTTCTATAAACAACTGAATGTGCTATCTGTCTGTCTGTCTGTCTATCTATCTATCATTCCCTTTGAACCAATTCCAATGAGACTGAGGTTCAAGAACTGCCTACCTCCCTCTCCTATTTCCCCTCCACTGTAAAAGCTCTTCCTTGTACACTTCTTTTATGTGAGAAAATTCTCCCCAACTGACCTCTCTCTTCCCCTTCCTCCCAGTGTAGCCCTCTTTCTCACCCCTTTGTTATTTTTGGGGGAGGGGAGATCATTCCCACAAAATCAACTCAATCTATGCCCTCTGTCTATTTAAAATCCTTTTAAATTTCTTAGGACTTACTTATATCATCTTCCCATGTAGGAATAGAAACAGCTTAACTTTACTGAGATGTTTATGATGCCTTTTATATTTACCTTTTTATGCTTCTCTTGAGCCTTGTATTTGAATGTCAAATTTTCTATTCAGCTCTCATCTTTTCATCAGGAATACTTGAAAGTCCTCTATTTCATTAAACAGAATTTTTTTCTCCTGAAGGATTATAGTTAATTTTGCTGGGTAGGTGATTCTTGGTTATAATCCTAGCTCCTTTGCCTTACAAAATACCACATTCCAAGCCCCCTGCTCCTTAACATGGAAGCCACCAAACCTTGAGTAATCCTGACTGTGGCTTCACAACGTAGGAATTCTTTCTGGCTGCCTGAAGTATTTCTCTTTGACATGGAAGTTTTGGAATTTGGCTCTAATATTCCTGCAAATTTTCATTTTGGAATCTCAGGAGGTGATTAGTGGATCTTTTCAACTCTGTTTTGTTCTCTGGATCTAAGATATCGGGGCAATTTTCCTTGATAACTCCTTAAAATATAATGTCTAGGCTCTTTCTTTCACTATGGCTTTCTGACAGTACAATAATCTTTAAGTTATCTCTTCTCAAACTGTTTTCCAAGTCAGTTCTTTTTCCAATGAGATATTTCAGATTTTCTTCATTTTTTCCCATTCTTTTGACTTTGTTTTATTGTTTCTTGATGTCTCATGGAGTCATTAGTTTCCCCTTGCCCAATTTTAATTTTTAAGATATTATTTTCTTCAGTGGTGTTTTCTAACTCTTCTTCCATTTAGCTAATTGTTTTTTGAGTTCTTTTCTTCAGTGAGTTTTTCTCCCTCCTTTTCCATTTAGTCCATTTTACTTTTTTTTTTGAGGGCAATTGGGGTTAAGTGACTTAGCCAAAGTCACACGGCTAGGGTTTGGTTTTTTTAATTGTCTGAGGCCAGATTGAACTCAGGTCCTCCTGACTCCAGGGCCAGTGCTCTATTCACTGCACCACCTAGCTGCTCCTAGCCCATTTTACTTTTTAAGGAGTTCTTTTTCCAGCAAATTTTTGTGGTTCTTTTACCATTAGGTTAATTCTGTTTTTTAAGTTGTTATTTTCGTCAGTATTTTTGGTGCCTCTTTTACCACATTGTTAATTATCTTTTCATAATTTTCTTGCATCACTGTCATTTCTTTTCCCAATTTTTTCTCTACCATTCTTCTCTCTCTCTCTCTCTCTGCTTTTTGGAGGGGCAATTGGGGGTAAGTGACTTGCCCAAAGTCACAGAGCTAGTTTTTGTGTTAAGTGTCTGAGGCCAGATTTGAACTCAGGTCCTCCTGACTCCAGGGCCGGTGCTTTATTCACTGTGCCACCTAGCTGTCCATTCTTCTCTTTCTTTAACTCTTCCAGGAATCCTTGTTCATTTTGGTCCAATTAGTACTCTGAGGTTTTGTAGCTGTTTTCACATTGTTGTCATCTTCTTAATTTAAGTCTTGGTCTTCCCTGACACTGTAGCACCTTTTTATGGTCAAATTAATTTCTTGTTGTTCTTTGCTCATTTTTCCAGTCTATTTCTTGACTTTGAACTTGATGTTGAAGTTGGATGCTGCTCACCTAGGGGTGGAGAGGCACTGTCCCAAGGTTCAGGCATTTTCAGAGCTAGTTCTGGGGGTCTATAAGTTTTTGGTGCTTCCAACATAGTATGATCCTGGGATAAGTATGGTCACTGTTTTCCTGATCTGCATTCTGGTTTTTAGCTAGGATAGGCCTGTGGCCCCCCTGCAGACACAAGCACTAGTAGTCTCTTAGCCTTGGAACTGCAACCAGAGCCTCTGCTTCCTTGCTCTTCTCCAATCTGTAACTGTGACTCAGAACTGTATATGGGCAACAGAGTTGCCAATCAGTGCCAGCTGTACCCAACGCCAGCAAAGGGTCTCCCTATAATCTCTTACTTTTTTTTGAGGGGGGAAGGCAAGGTAATTGGAGTTAAGTGACTTGCCCAAGGTCACACAGCTAGTAAGTGTGCCAAGTGTCTGAGGTCGGATTTGAACTCAGGTCCTCCTGACTCCAGGGCCAGTGCTCTATTCACTGCACCATCTAGCTGCTCCTGTAATCTCTTTCTTGCTAGCTGTCCAACCTCTTTACAATCTCAAAGCTGCTGTTGGGGCCACTGTTGCTGCTGCCATATGTGTAGGCAGGCTCTGGCCAGGCTTCTACCTCGGGGTCACAAATTTCTCCAGCCAAACTCCTACATTTTCTTAGGCCAGAAAATGTCTCACCATGACCTTTTATTGGTTCTGATGCTCCAAAATTTGATTTAAGGGTTTTTTTTAAATTTTTAAGTTGTTTGGAGGGGAGTATTGAATAAGTTCAGCTGGGTTGCCTCTAATCTGCATCTGGGCTCCACCCCGTCCTTTCCAGTCTTCTTACACTTTACTCCCCACCATAGAACTTTCAATGCCTTGACACTGGCTTCCTGACTATTCCAA
The DNA here is from genome assembly GCF_028583685.1 of Petaurus breviceps papuanus. Classification (NCBI taxonomy): domain Eukaryota; kingdom Metazoa; phylum Chordata; class Mammalia; order Diprotodontia; family Petauridae; genus Petaurus; species Petaurus breviceps. The sequence continues at coordinate 11,506,740 of NW_027187344.1, forward strand.
GCAAGATCAGGCTACTCCATCTCTGCTCCAGTCATTTTCTCTGGCTCTCCCCTATACCTGGAATCCTTTCCCTTCTCATCCCTGTCTCCTAGCTTCCATAGCTTACTTTCAGTCCCAAATAAAATTCCATCCTCAACAGAAAACCTTTTCCAACTTCTCTTAATCCTGGTGCCTTCCCTCTGTTAACTGTTTTCTATTTATCCTATATATAGCTTGCTTGTACATATTTGCTTGCAGTCTGTGCCATTAGATTGTTGGCTCCTGTCTTTTGCCTCTGTAGGTATTCCCAGTAATTAGCAGTGACTAGCATATAGTAAGCGTTTAACAAATGCTTACTGTCTAACTATCTACTGACTAATGTCACTGGTCCATCACAAATAGGGCATATATATTGAGTTGTTTTTTCTCACTGTTGATGGATATGCATATACAATCCATCCAGAGTCTCTTACCTGGACAACAACACTTATGATATATATGAGATGATTACTCCAGTTTATCAGAAGCAGTCTCGGGTAAATGAACAGTTAACAGATATATGTAGGGAATAAATGCATGAACCTGGCCACAGTAGCACCATGATCTATTCAACTGCATTAATTATTGTATCATTTTCCCATTCTTCCTTTCTTATGAACCTACAGTCTATTATTTTTTTTTAAAGCAATTGGGGTTAAGTAACTTGCTCAAGGTTACATGGACAGTTATTCTGGGTGTAGCGCTAAGTATCTGAGCCCGGATTCAATCCCCAGGTCATCCCGACACTGGGGCCGGTGCTCTTACTCGCTGTGCTACGAGTCTATTATTTTTTATAAAGTAGAATGGACAGGGAAGATTTCAGTAATGAAAACTTTTTAAAAAAAAAAAGGTCTGACACATTTAAGAGATATTATCTACCTCTCAGAAAATCTGAAAGGGATAATAAGAGGAATATCATATTTAAAGAGCAAGAGATAAAGTGGAACCTAAAAGAAATTTGAATTGTGCTTATTACATATGGATCTTTCCAATCAAAATCACTTTAGTAATCACTTACTATGCTTCTAATTTTAATATTCCATACTTATAAATCACCTGTCAGTATGAGCCCCAAATGCTTCCCATAATTCCTTACATTCCAAGTACAACACTGATATAACCCTAATTTTACAGCTGGTAAAACAAAGACTTAGAGACACAACAGGACTTGTTCATACAAATTAGCGGTTTGGCAGCTCAGTCAGGCAAAGAAGTTATGTTTAACCATTCTTAGCTCAGTGTTCAGTCTATATTACCCAATCTAAATACATTGCTGAAAGTTGTTAAATATAAAAAAAAAAAATTTTCATTCATTAAGAACAAATCAGAAAAAGAGAAACACTTACTGGGATACCTCCGCAATGTGTTTGTGGCGCAAAGCTATCCACAGATCATCATCTTCATCCAGAAGAACTTCTTTCACTCGAGCTTCTCCAATCCCACTTGTCTCATACCTGGAGGAAAGGTCTAACTCAGGTGGAGAAAGCTCTCACTCGAGAAATACATCTGTTCTTACAGATCCTGTTCCCTGACTCCTCCCAGACAGTTTTTTTCCTTTCATTACAGGATAAGGAGTTCAGCCAGGACATCTACCATACTAAGCTGCATACCCATCTGATGTGTTACTTCTGGTCTACTATAGCAACATTCAACATAGAAAATAATCACTAGGGCATAGAGATAAACTGAAGATCCAATGAAAGTTCTCCACCAGAACCAATTTTTATCTACTTAAGGAAAAGGTCAAAAAAAATTTTTTTTCTCCTCTGTAACAAAATTTGGGAACAGTTCCCAAAATGTATGGTCTCTAACTAGTTTTCATCACCTGCCTGAAGCCAGTTCTGTGTATATTTTATATATGAAGCTATTAAGACTTAGTTGGGCAATAAATATTGAGCAACAGCTGAATAAACATAAATGTAATTGACTATTATTGCATATAAGTAATGGCAAATATGAAAAATTCAGAAGAACATGGGGAAGACCTATTTGAAGTGATACAGCGTTAAGAAAACTGAGACAAATGCACAATACACACAACTACAATTTAAACAAAGATAAAACTATAAAGAAATCAACTTAGCTCAAATGTAATAGACAATGTTACTCCTATCAAATGTTAATCCTATCAAAATTAATGCACCCATGCTTTGTTAGCAATCAGTAAACTAAAAAATTAAAGAGTGATGTATCATGTCTAATTAAGTCTGATGCTTAACAGTTCTCAGGCAACATAATACCCCATATATATGTTTGGTATTTCTTGGGAAGCGTCTGTTGTGTCAAAACAAAATATGTCAACAAAAATTATATATGTATTTAGTCAAGAAAGATTTTAACAATTTCAAGACAGTAACTGAAAATGGGTAGAAGTCTTATCTTTTTAAAACTTTGATTTCAACCTTAATAATTAATGACAGCACACAGTTTTAAAATAACAGCATTGTAACAACATTCCATGATGAGAAAAGAATGGCTTTCAATATTCGGAAAGTCCCAATGAGAGCTTTATGACTGGAAAAAAAATTCACTTTTTGTGAAGGACAGAACCCCTTTTCTGTACTGTAGAGTCAACTGAAGTTAGTTAATAAGGACTTTGTCAAAATATTTTAGAGACAGTCCTTGTACAATAATATTAATAGATTTTAACTAAAAATAGGATAAAAACAGCGTATCACAGTCACGCAATTTAGAAGAGAACTACAGGCTCACTGAATAAAGCATTATTCAAGTTTCTGCTTTTCCTCTAATATGGTAAACCTAACTCTATATATGTAAATGCTGATTTTGTGGGCTTTTGGAAGACTCTACAAACTAATCAGCAAAATTGTATTAGTGTTCCACCTTTTTCCAAGACTAAACATTATCTTCTCTCTAAGCAATGATTTCATGAGCAAACCAGGAATTTCCCAAGTATTAAGAATTAAGAAGGCAAACAGCTATTTGACATAAATAACATTATAAACCTGTCTGGTTATAAAGAACACTGACATATCTTAAAACCTATGCATACCTCAAAAGTGTGGGTAGGCTGGCTGAAAGTTTTAGTAGACTTAAAGGTTTTCCCAGACTATCTGCAAGGCAGTCACACTTAAGGTCTATAATCACTATACTCACTTGTATACGTCATTCTCAATAGGCAAAAGGTCATAGCTCATAGCCTGAAAAGTCAATTCATGAAGCACAGGAGAACTGGGGTCAAAGCCACGATCCAGTATGAGGAGCTGGGAACGAGCCTTGTCTGGACCCTAAGAAATTAAAAAGTGAGACATCTTGCTTTCATAGCCATTCAAAAGCAAAACTAGCATCTAAAAGTAGTATCATACAAAGGTCTTCATTTCAAATTAAGATATGGAGCATGAAGTTGAATCTCCCTTGCCCTTCCTCTCTCCCCTAATTACACCTTCTCAGAGCTTTTCAAAAGGCCAGTAACTAGGTTCAAAAATGCGTAAGGAACAACATGAAAATTGTCATTGTCCACAAGTGTTTCATATATCTTATGTGTAACATTTACCAGATAACATATTATTAATACAGATATTTTGCATAAAATTTCTCTCTCTCATTCAGCTTGTGTTCACTTAGGTAAAGAACCAAGTAATTTTTAGACCTTACCTCCCCCATAGTTGGGTCATCAGCTTTATAGGCATCCAGTTTGTCTTGAATTAACTGCGCCAACATGGCGTTGTCTTTGTAGTCCCTGTCAAACATGAACAAAAAATCAGATACTGTTCAACATGATCTGGAACCTTCCTGATATGAACTGATGCAAGTTTCAGTAAGTTATATGTTCTTATAGACACTTTAAGCAGAGTTTTACGATTTACTGTTGACACTATTGGACCTTCAAATTCTATTTTGGTCAGTATGTCTCCAAGAAAATGTAACTCAAGGGAATACTGATGCTGAAGATACTTCCAATAATCTAACCTTTCAATTCTTTGACCTCTTCCAACCCAATTCAGCCACAAACTAGCACACACCTTAAATCTCAACATTTCTCAGATTTTGCCACTCTGAGATCTAGAACTTTGAAGTTCCGTTATCCAACCACCATCCTCTTTCCCTCTACGCTCCTCATTTCTTACATTAAACCTACTTTTAAAAAAACAAAAAAAAAACCCTACTTTTCTCTTCTTATTGCAATCTGATTATCTGACTCTTTCCCTAATTTTATTATTCCATGTTCCCTACCCCTTTATAAACCTGTCTTCCTTTACCTAATCATAACCTTTTATCATTGTATCTTTCCCTATGCTTTCAACTTCTACCTCTATTCTTTATTCCAACCATGAGCTCCATTTCTTCAGTTCCTCCATATTTTCCTAGATCATCAGGCCTACACTGGCAACTCTCTCCTCCCTTCCCTATCTAGACCATTTAATGAATTAGTTCAACTCAAAACTATCTTCTACTCTCAAATTCCTTGCCCCCTTGTCCTATAATGATCATACTTTGTCAAATCCCAACCATGGATTATTCCCATCTCTTTTCCTTCTATTCACCTGCTGCTGCTAATTAGTACTGGGGAAATTTATGAAACAGTACAGAGTAGATGCACCACAAATTTGTTACATAAGCTCAACTGGCTCTTATTGCAATAAGGCAATCCACTTTAACCTTTCCAAGTTGATTTTGTACCTCTCTCATTACTTTTCATCCTTTCTCAAGCCTCCCACCACAATGCTTTCTCCAACCTCTCAGCTGAGGACCTAGGCAACGTATTTCACTGAAAAAACTGAGGCCATTTGCAAACATTCTTTCTAATTCTCTCATCTTGTACCACTCAGATATCTCTCCTATCTTCTCCACTTCTTTTTAAAAAATAAGCTTTTATTAATGTTTATTAGTCACCATAGTTACCTCTGGTTTTTCTCTTCCTTTTAGAGAGCCATCCCACACAACAAATAGTACTTTTTTTTTTTTTTGCCTATTGGAGGGCAATTGGGGTTAAGTAACTTGCCCAAGGTTACAACGGCTAGTTTTTTTTGTGTGGGTGTTAAGTGTCTGAGGCTGGAGCCAAACTTGGGTCCTCCTGACTCTGGGGCCGGTGCTTTATTCACTGCGCCACCTAGCCACCCGACAAACAGTACTTTTAAAGATAAAAAAGGGGGGGAGGGGAGAATCAGCATAACTGATACATCAAAAGAGTCTGAAAATATATGCAATGTATATACTCGTGGACCTCCCCCTTCTGCAAAAGGGTGGAGTGGGAATGTCTTCTCATAGCTCTTCTTTTAAGCCATGTTTGTTCTTTGTCATTTTGCCACATTCATTTTTTATTGTGTTGTTCTTTTGGTTTACATTGCTGTAGATATTGGGTATATTATTTTCTTGGGTCTGCTGACTTCACTTTGCATCAGTTTGTACATCTCTGCATGTTTTTCTATATTCATCACATACATCATTTCTTACAGTACAGTAATATTCCATTTCATTCATGTATCATATTTTGCTTAATCATTCTCTAATCAATGGGCATCTACTTTGTTTCTGATTCTTTGTACAAAAAGTGTTGATATAAATATTTTAGTATATGTGGTGATAATCATAAAATACCATATTTTTGACCGAAGTCTGAATTAATCAGACTGCTTTGCCTTACTTTAAAAACTCCTTTTCCTGTATCAGCAACTTCAGAGACCATTTGGGGCTGGAGGTGAGATTTCCCTTATCTTGGGATATACTCCATATGGGAAGAAAACAAGAGACATCCTCAGACCATAAATTGCAAATGGACCCTGCTCCATTTATTGTCTTGTCAATTTGTATTTAGAACCAAGAAACTTCCTTTCTCACATATGGATGGTAACAAATGGAGATCATAAATTGTGTGACATGGTCATCCTGAATTGGGATGGTTCTAAAATGTATTTAACTTTTCTCATTCCTCTGTTCAAGTTATTTAGGACTTAGCTCTCCTAACTCCTTGTACAAGTTTGCTAGTCTTAAGGGAATAAATGCTGTAACTGTATATGACCTAGCATGTTGTCTCCTTTAACCAAACTTTTTAAAGGTTAACAGTGGAGACTTTCTTCAATAGCCTCCCTCAGGTATAAGCATAGTAATGCTATCCCTGGGTCTAAAGATATGGACATTTTAGTTATTTTATTCATATAATTCTAAACTGCTTTCTAAAATGGTTGGAATGACTGACAGCTTCACCAACAATGCATCAGTATGCCTATCTTCCCTCTTCTAACACTGGCTATTCTTCTGTAATCTTAGTCAATTTTCAAGGTGTGAGGTAAACCTGCAGAGCTGTTTTGATTTGCATTTTTCTTATTATTCATGATCTAAAGAATTCTTTCTGGGGTGGCCAGGTAGCACAGCGAGTAAGAGCACTGGCCCCAGAGTTGGGATAACCTGGGATCAAATCTGGGCTCAGACACTTAGCACCCACCCAGAAACACCTGGCCATGTAACCCTGAGCAAGTTACTTAAACCCCAATTGCTAAAAAAAAAAAAAAAAGAAGAATTCTTTCATGAGGTTGTTAAAAGTCAACAATTCTTATTTTGAGAAGAGTTTGTTCATATCCTTTGACCACTTATTTGTGAACTTCTCTATCTGTTAATTGTTTACAAATCTTAGATGCCAAACTTTCACCAGAGAAATTGGACACAAAGATTTTTTCCCATTCTACTGCTGCCATTCTTATCTTAGGTGCAGTCATGTTGTCTGTATAAAAGCTTTTCAGTTTAATGTAATCAATATTATATACTTTATCTTTTGTAACTGCCTTTATCCTTTATTTGGTTATGAATATACTTTCCTTTATAGCTGTGAAAGGTATGATCTGTTTCTCTTCTAATCTTTTTAGTAACATGATCTTTAGTATTAAAGTTACATAACCATTTAGAATGTATTGTGGAATACAATGTAAAGTGTTGGTCTAAGCCTAATTTCTACCAAACTGCTTGCTAGTTTTCCCCAAAATTTTTATTAAATAGGAAGTTCTTTCCTAAGTAATTTATATTTTCTGGTTCATTGTATACTGAGTTACTGAATTTTATTGTTTCTGATTTCTCCTTTGTCTAGTCTATTTCACTAATCTACCTTTCTATTTTTTAACCAATATCAGATAGTTCTGATAACTTCTAATTCATAATATAGTTTGAAATCTGAATTTTGTTTGAATTCCTGCTTTGTCTCAACCTCTTTTCATCATTTCCCACGATATTCTAGATCTTTTGTTTTTCCAAATGAATTTTGTTATTATTATACCAAGTTCTATAAAAGATTCCTCTGACAATCTGATTGGTATAGTATTAAAAGTATAAATTGTTATTGGTAGTATTGTCATTTTTATTACACTGGCACAATCCAGCCATGAGCACTGACTAGTCCTCCAGCTATTTAAGTTGTTCTTTATTTCCTTAAGGCTCATTTTGTAACAAAATCTAGGTTAGTCTTTTGTGTGCTTCTGGCAGACTGATCCCCAGATATTTTATGCATTTTGTAGCTATTTGGAATGGGATTTCCCTTTCTATTACTGCCTCTTGGATTCTGTTACAATTAGGGAGAAAAGTAGTTGATTTTTGAGGGTTTCTTTTATAGCTTACAAATTTGCTAAAGATACTGTCTCAATTGGTATCTCTGCTGATTCCCTAGGAATTTCCAAGCAAACCATCATATCTTCAGCAAAAAAGTTCTATCTCCTATGTACCTATCTTAAATCTTTAATTTCTTTCTTTTGTCTTATTGCAAATGCTAATATTTACAGAATTATATCAAATAATAGTGGGGAGAGTGGGCATCCTTGCTTTACTTACCTATTTAATGGAAGAAGGTCTAGTGTATCTCTACTATACACGATACATGCTTCTGGTTTCAAACATAATTTTTATAATATTAAAAAAGTCCTTCTATGCCAATAATTGTAGGGCTGGGTTGTTGGGTTGTTTTTTTTTTTTTTTTAGCATAAGTAAGTGCTGTATTTGTCAAAGGCTTCAAAAGTTCAAATTCCGCCTCAGACACTTAACACAAAAACTAGCTGTGTGACCTTGGGCAAGTCACTTAACCTCAACTACCCTTCCCCCAAAAAATATTTATCAATTTTATAAGTCTTTTCAAAGAATGAGCTTTTAGTTTTATTTATAATTTCTGTAATTTTTTTTCAGTTTTCAGTTTGTCTATTTTTACTTTAATTTTTGAAAGCTCCTTTTTGTGCTTTTTAAAGTTTGTTTATTTGCTGGCTATCTAATTTTTAATTTAATTAAAAAAAATTTTTTTTTTGCTTTTTGGAGGGCAACTGGGGTTAAGTGACTTGCCCAAAGTCACACAGCTAGTAAGTGTGTCAAGTGTCTGAGACTGCATTTGAACTCAGGTCCTACTGACTCTAGGGCTGGTGCTTTATTCACTGCACCACTTAGCTGCCCCGATCTAATTTTTTAAAAAATGCACATATGGTTCATTTGTCTTCTTTTTTTCTATTTTGTTAATGTATGTTTGTTGCAACATAATTTTTCTCTTGACTGCTTTAAATAAATTCCGGAAATTGATATGTTGTTTTATCATTACCATTTTCTTTCATTTAATTATTATTTTTATAATTTGTTCTTTAACCCTATCATTATTTAGGATTTCATTTTTAAGTCTCCAGTTGGGTCTGTGTCTTTTGTCTGTGCTCCCTGAATTGATCACTATTTTTACTGCATTACAGTCTGTAAAGGATATGTTTATATTATGCCTTTTTATATTTGTTTATATTATCTGTGCCCTAGCACATGCTCAATTTTTGTGTAAGTTCCATATGGTAGCAAGAAATACACATATTCTTTTGTAGTACCATTTAAAAGGTGCTATAAGTATTTTAGGGAAAGGAAGAAGCATTGTTATAGTGCCTACTATGTGTCACATTTTACAAATATTATCCCATTTGATCCTCATAACAACCCTGCAAAGTAGGTGCTGTTGTTATCCCCATTTTATAGTTTAGGAAACTGGCAAACAGAGGTTAAGGGAATTGACCAGGGTCATGTAGTTAGAAAGTGTCTGACACTGGATTTGAACTCTGGTCTTCCTTAATCCAAGCCCAGCATTCTAACCACTATGACACCTAGCTCTAATTTTTTCAATAATTTGTTTAGTTCTATATTTTAATTTTGTTTACTTTTCTATTAGACTTATCCCAAACTGAAAGGTACATTGAAATCACACTATTGTATTACTGTCAATGTCTTCTTGTTGTTTAATTGATGTTTCTTTTATGAATTTAGATGCTAAGGCATACTGTATTTTTATTCTCTTTTTTATTCTCTTTTTATTCTCTTTTCAGGTTTTGAATGTTTTTGCTTTGTTTGACAGCATGATTGTAACTTCTGCCTTTTTGGACTCACTTGATGCATAGTACATTCTTTCCAGTCCCTCATTTCTATTCTATTCAAGATACCTAAGATGGAATTGTTAATGTCAGACTAGAGCTCAGGACTGAGACCAAGGCTAGATATATACATCTAGGAATCATCTGACAGGGATGATAAGTGAACCCCCCATGGGGGAACTGATGAGATTACCAAGTAAGATAGTACAGAAAAGAGAATACGGTCTAGGACACAGCCTTGGGGAAACTGAATGAAGACCAGTGAAGGAGACTAAGGAGAGATCAGACAGGCAGACAGAGAAAGAGTGACAAGAAAACCACAAAAAACTACCTATAAAGGAGTTAGGATCCAGGTGATCAATAGTGTCAAAGGCTACAAAGAGGTCCAGAAGAATGAAGATTGAGAAAAGGCTATTAGATTTTATAGTTAAGGGATCAATCATAACTTTGGAGAAGGCAGTTACAAACAAATGATATAGTCAGAAGTCTGATTATAGATGATTTAGAAGTGAGAGGATATGTGGAGATCCTGGGTGTAGACAGTTTTTTCAAGGAGTTTAACCAAGAAGGGGAGAAGAGGTATTGGACGATAGCTAGCAAAAAATGTCCTACAGACCCAAACTCAACATGTCCAAAACAGAAACTCATTGTCTTTCCCCAAAATCTTTACTCTTCCTAATGTTCCTATTACTGTTGAGGGTATCATCATCCTTCCAGTGACCCAGGCTCACAACCTATGTGTCACCCTCCACTACTCATTCTCTCTCTCTGCCTGCCCCCATATTCGATTAGTTGCTAAGCTCTGCCAATTTTACCTTTGTAATATCTCTTGTACATGTCCTCCCTCTCTCAAATGACATTACCACTCCCTGCTGCAAGCCCTCATCACTTTGCACCTGGATTACTGCCACAGCATTCTGGCTCGCTTCCCCAGCTCAAGTCTCCCCCCACTCCAGTTCATTCTCCATATTAAAGTTATTTTCCTAACGCACAGGTCTGACCATATCACCCCAATTCAATAATCTCTAGTAGCTCTCTATTGCCTCCAGGATCAAATATAAATCCTGTTTAACTTTCAGAGGCCTTCAAAACCTGGCCCCTTTCTACTTTTCCAGCCTTCTTACACTTTACTCCCCACTCCACATACCTATAATCCAATGACACTGGCCTCCTTGCTGTTCCTCACACATGACACTCTTCCATTCCCCTATTCTGTATATTTTCTCTGGCTGCCCCCTCATGCCTGAAATGTTATCCTTTTCCATTTCTATATCCTGGCTTCCTTGACTTCCTTCAAGGTCTAGCTAAAATTCCACTCCCAGCAAGAAGTCTTTCCCACTCTTTCTTATTGCTAGTGACTCTCCTCTAAGAGTATCTCTAATTTTTTCCCATCTATATCTTATTTATACATCTGTTTACAAACATGTTGTCTCTCCCATTAGATTCTTGAATTTCTTGAGAGCATGAACTGATTGTTTTTTTCTTTTCTTTGTATTCCTAGCACTTAGCACATAGTAAATGTTTGTTGACTGGAGAAAATCATGAAACTGAGCTGACTTATATCATTACAAATTTTTTACACTTGACCTCAATAGGGCCCTTAATGACCTGTTATAAGTATGGAAAATGGGAGTAGGGTTAGGAAAGGACAGAAGAAAGGTTTGGAACATGCAATGATGTATGAGACAGGAAACTGGTAAGAGGAGAATAGGACTGCTGAGCACTGAGGATCCAGCTGAGATTATCTAACAAACCCACTTCAGAGAGAAGACTAAAGCCATGTAATCAGTGTGAGATTCCTCATTACCCTGTATTTCACTATTCAAAAATTCCCAAAATCATCATCCCCTAGTCTCTCTTCTCTTCCTTTGTTCTCAGAAGAAAAGGTATCTATGCTAAACGCTAATTCCTCTGTCTGAAGCCTGAATCCTACTCTTTCCTGACTCCTTCAGGATGCTGGTCCAGCAATTAACCTTTTTATCCTTTATCTTCAATCTCTCTCTTTCTACTGACTCCTTCCCATCTACACATAAACATTAATAATCTCTAATCCTAAAATGAAAACAAAAATACACACCTCTCTTGGGGCCTTTTTTATCCTACTCAATAAATTTAACTACCATCCCATCCTTTTTATGCTGCTAGCCTCCTTGAAAAACTTGACTATATCTGATGCTTTCACTCCCTGTAACTACTCTACTAAAACTGTTTTCTAAAGGGTCACCAGTGACCTCCTAATCATCAAATCCAATATCTTTTAAAATCCTTATTTTCTTTGATCTCTCAATCCTTTAACATTAGTAACTTACTATTGTAAAAGGCTACTTTCTCCCTTCTATGCTTCAAAGTCATTCTGCTCACTTATTTCTCTTTTCCCTAACCATTCCTTCTCTATTTCCTTCCCTGGCTCCTTATCATCATAAGTGGCTTGCCTGTAGTCATAAAACTAGTATGTATATGAAGCAAGATTCAAACCCAATTATTCTTGACTCTAATTCCATTACTCTATCCACCATGCCCACCTAGCTAACTCAAGAGCACAGACTTTAATAAGTATCTTCTGAAGCTGAATAGTTGGAATGGTTTTTCAGAAGCAAGAAGTCAAGAGTTGCCACTAACTTTGATGTTTATAGAATCCTAGGAGATTAGGGAGTTGGAGAGAAAGAGAGATGGAAAGACAGTGAGAGGAGTGAGGGCAGGGGAGAGAGAGAGAGAGAGAGAGAGAGAGAGAGAGAGAGAGAGGGAGAGAGAGAGAGAGAGAGAAAGGAAGGGGGAAAGAAAGAAAGAGAGAGAGAGAGAGAGAGAGAGAGAGAGAGAAGCAACTGATTTAGAAGAAAAGAAATTTCTCCAGCTTATTAAATAAATAATATTTAATAGCTGGCACTGAGCTTTGAGAAAAATGATTAATTAGAAAGTAGTTATTTTAGTAATTTAAAAAAATATATACAAACATAATCCTGGATTACTTTGAAACTCAAGATGGGGGCGGCTAGGTGGAGCAGTAAATAGAGCACCAGCCCTGGAGTCAGGAGGACCCGAGTTCAAATCTGGCCTCAGACACTTAACACTTACTAGACCTTGGGCAAGTCACTTAATTCCAATTGCCCGGCCTTCCCCCTCCAAAAAAAAAAAAAGACTCAAGACGATGAGAATGAATATGCTAACAGGTTTAGCTGCAAACTGAAAGGGTGACAAATCTATGCAGGCTTCATGTGAGACTGGTTGACCCTAAAATCTTGCTATATCTACATCTATCTATGTGTATGACTATGTATATGTGTGGACATATATATGTATATGTGTGTGTATACATAAACACACAAACATATATATACACAAAAACATAAAGGCATACCTTGCTTTATTGTGTTTTGTAGATATTGTGTCTTCTGCAAACTGTGGCAACTCTTCATTGAATAAGTCTATTGGTACCATTTTTCCAATAGCATGCATTCACATTGTGTTTCTGTGTCACATTTTGGTAATTCTCACAATATTTCAAATTTTTTCATTCTTATTCTATCTATTATGGTGATATGTGATCAGTGATCTTTGATGTTACTACTGTAATTGTTTCAAAGTGCCACAAACTACACCGATCTAAGATGGCAAACTTAATTGATAAATGTTGTGTGTGTGTTCTGACTGCTCCACCAACTGGCCATTCCACATCCCTCTCCCTGTCCTCAGACACAATAATATTGAAATTGTCAATTAATAACTATATAATGGCCTCTAAAGTGTTCAAGTGGAAGGAAGAGTCAATCCATGCAGCAAACTTCACTGTTGTTTTATTTTAAGAAATTACCACAAGCCACACTTCAGCAACCACCACCCTGATCAGTCAGCAGCCATCAACACCAAAACAAGATTCTCCACCAACAAAAAGATTACAATTTAATGAAGGCTCAGGTGGTGCTTGGCATTTTTCATCAATGAAATATTTAAAGTATGGTAAATATATTTTAAAAGACATAATACTACTGCTAGACTACAGTAGAGTATAAATGTAACTTTTATGTATACTGGGAACCCAAAAAATTTGTGATTCACTTTGAGGATTTTCACTTTATTGCAGTGGTCTGGGACTCAATCCACAATCTCTGAAATATGCATCTATATGTACATGTATATGTATATATACACACATGTATATTTGCATGCAAATTTCCATGTATACTGTGTAAAAAGATAACGTACACAGATAAATAAATATAAAATTTATGCAGCAAGGTTTTAATGTTGACCACTCTTACATGTAGCATGTATGGAGTGGTGACACCACCCCTCAATGTGACACTTTAATGATCACCGTATTCATTCTCATCATCCTGAGTTCTAAAGTAATACAGGAGTATATGTAGACATTTATTTTTTAATTACTAAAACTGTAACCTTTGCTTCATTAATTAGTCTCCACCTATACTCCAGTTCATTAAATATCAGATGTTTAATAAAGTATAGAAACTTCTTTCCCCGCAAGTCACTGTTCAACTCTCACTATATCCAAACTTTCTTTTCATAATATATAGATATGTCTATGTATCTATAAGTGGATGTATAATACCATATATGAAACTGTATTATATATAAAATTATATGTGTGCATATATGTATGTTTATGTATGTATGTTGTGTATGTATATAAATAAAACTGATAACAATAATGAATGAATTGGGAGAAGCCCTTAACTTCCATTACATGACCCTTAACATACTGTCTTACCCTCGATATCGTACAGCTGGGTATTCCTTCAAAGTGGCACACAGAGTTGCAATCTGTTCTGCCAGTCGTTCCAGGATTGGATTTTTCATCTGAGCCTTGTGTGGGCTGTAGAAGCTTTGAAACGAGTCAGCAGAATCCAAGGAATATACCTGAAAAGGGGGCAATGAATAGTACTTATATCCAGAATGTTATTAGATGGCATTCTTTCTGCCATTGGGGAGGAAACCTTAAATAAATAAGTATATTTATCCCAATATACTACCAAAGAATAAGATTTGAATGGCACAAGTAAAGTAGTCTTTGCATAACTCTGTTAAAAAACAAAAGGAAATAGAATGTAATCAGAGCTATATTCTCTGAGCATTTAAATCTTCTCCTTAAATACTTCAGTTCAGTCTTTTGTTACGTGGATTCCTACTCCACTATCCTCAGTCATTTAAACGGGTTGCTTTTAGCTACAAGAATGATTAGAATTTGTATTACTTTTTCATTTTTTAAAAATCCTGTGAAATATATTATGGCTAGGGGTTCTAATATCAGGCTGTGTTCAACATACTTTGTTCCAGAACTTACAATGAGTTAAATAAAAAGAATGAGAGGGACAAATCATGTTGGAGAACAGAGCTAGATGGAGCCAGGTGCAAAACCAGATACAAAGATTCCCCAAGAGGCTGGAAACTTGTGGGACCAAAGTCAGAAACTTGTAGTATATGAAATGTGACCAGGTCATGACAGCCCTGAGTAGTGATATGAGAAGAAACTTCTCTATGCCACTGAGTTCAAAGGTCTTAAAAACTGTTTCACTACACATGCCAAGAAGACTTGAACTGAGGTATTAGGAAAGACTTTGTATCACTAGAATTGAGCTTCTACTCGATGTTCATCAACAAAAAGTTATTTACTGATTTTATGAAAGAGCAAAAAAGCAAAAACTTAAAGCTCTTAAAAGTGAAATGAAAGTTTATTATTTTGGGGTTGGTTTTTTTTTTTTTTTTGCTTTTTGGAGGGCAATTGGGGTTAAGTGCCCAGGTCACACAGCTAGTTTTTGTGTGTGTGTTAAGTGTCTGAGGCTGGATTTGAACTCAGGTCCTCCTGACTCCAAGGCCAGTGCTCTATTCACTGTGCCACTTAGCCACCCCTATTGTTGTTTTAAAACAGAACAAAACCAACATGATTAGCTAGAGTAACGATAGGAGTTGTCTTGCAAACTTTGGGCAAATAAAGATTTTGGTCAGAGTGAGGTTTAATTAAACTAAAGTCAGAATTTAAAATAAAAAAGAAAAAGAAAACATGATAAAAGGAAAGATGGAAAGGTCAGGAGAACTAAATTTGAATGCTAGCTCTGATACTTCACAGTTGTGTGACTTTTGGCAAGTCTCTCTGGGCTTCATTTTCCTCTTCCACAAAATAGGAATAATTATACTTGTACTTTTACTTCAGAGTTGTTAGAAAGAGAACTTTGTGGGGCGGCCAGGTGGCTCAGCGAGTAAGAGCATCGGCTCCAGTGTTGGGATGACCTGGGGATCGAATCCCAGGCTCAGACACTTAGGACCCACCCAGAAACACCTGGCTGTTTAACCTTGAGCAAGTTACTTAACCCCAGTTGCTTAGGGGCAGCCAGGTGGCTCAGCGAGTAAGAGCACCAGCTCCAGTGTCAGGATGACCTAGGGATCAAATCTGGGCTCAGATACTTAGCACCACAAACCTTGAGCAAGTTACTTAACCCCTATTGCTTTAAAAAAAAAAAAAAGAGAGATCTTTGTAAAACAAAGCATTATAATTCTCATTCAAGAGAATAGGTTTTCCATTCAAAACTGGTGACAAAGAAAAGAAGATGGCATCAAATGCCTTATGTTTTAATTCTTTTTAACCTCTGTGAGCAGAGCTTACTCTGTGAACTCTACAGGCTGACCTATGGAGATTTAATACTTCCAAAACACTTATTTTGTAGTGTACAAGATTTCAGAGATCAGTACATTATTTTTTTTTATTGAGTAAAACAAGCCCCAATAGGAAACCAAATCTTGACATTCTCTTCTAGTACAACTTGACTTCAGTATTCTCCAACCTCAATACCTTATTCCTTGGACATTTGGCATTTAAAGGGTTAAGAGAGGGGCCGATGGCTGCCATCTGTTCCTTAAACACATGACAAGCTGAAATTATTGCTGTGTATAAACAAGAGCTTCTGTAACAGATGAGTGTGGTCTGATCCACCCCTTGCCCTTTTCCCATTGGCTCTTCCAAAGCAGTGCTGAAAGACCTTGCCAATAGCCACCTAGAGTGTTAAGAAGGCCTTTGGGCACACAAACAAAAGTATAGCGAAAGATGAACCTGACTTCGGAAATAACCTAAGACCAGTAAGCAAGACAGGGAGGAGACAGTTATCTTTTTATATTATTTCTGTTATATAAGCATCAATTTTCAAACTATCTAAATTATGAACCACGTAACAAACTCACAGGTTGACCGCCTCAACTTCTGTACCAAGAACAATATTTTTTTCTGATATTTCCTGAGAACCTGCCAGAGGCTCTGATGAAGTAAAAACCATTATAATATAGTGGTTTTAATGTATAATTTCTGTATAATCCATAATATTATGTATAATAACTCACCTGGGATTCATATGGAAGGAATGCAATGTTAATTTCTGTAAGAGTTTTGATGACCTTGGCAGCACGAGATTTTACTAGCTCATTAAACAGAGCATCCGGACAAGCTAAAAAAGGAACAATAATTGAGTGTCTCAATAATAAGCAATAATTTGGGTTAATATTTTGTTTCATTTTGGGTGCTTCAAATGAATAGTAATATCACTCAATATTTAATATGATTTGATAAACAACTAAAATGTTCAGCAAACCCTAAAAATCTAACATCCACAACATGTAACATATATCCAAATGATAATAAATAAAACTTATTTATTGAGATTCAATGAAAATTAATTAGCATCAAAGATCAGAAAAAAGAACAGAAGAGGCAGGAACTAGACCTCTGATTGCATTGTTATAGGGAACTCCTGGATAAGAAAATCCTTCTACCAATGCAGGTCAGCAAGCTCTCTGCAACTTGATAGTCTTAGAACTAGTACAGAGCGAAATGAGTAAAGGTACAATTTATGTAGTACCAACAATACTTATAAAAACAAACAATTCTGAAAGCCTTAGGAATTCTGATCAATGCAATGATCAACTGTGACTTCAAAGGACCAATGATGAAGTATGTTACCCACACCTTGACAAAGAGGTGATGGACTCAGGGTGCAGAATCAGACATTTTCTGGACATAGCAAATACAGAAATTTGTTTCGCTTGACTATTTAAATTTTTTATAAAAATTTTATTTTTATTTTTTTCCCCTGGTGGAAGGGATAAAGTAGGAAGAAAAGAAAATGAGCTTTAATTGGGAAAAAGTAAAATCTAATTTAAAAAAACTTAGTATCTGAGAGAGCTGCCTAGCTCAGTGAGAAATTAAATTATTTGCCCAGTCACATAACTACTGTGTTTCTGGGGTAGGACTCGAACTCCTGTCTACCTGGTTTCTAGGCCAGCCAACTATCTGCTATACGAAGATGCAGAGGGAATATTGAAAGAGGAATAAAGGAAAAAATTATAATTTATTTTTTAAAATGCCTGGCACATTGTAGATACTTAGTAAGTTATTGCTGAGGAATGTCAACACCCAACAGTACCACAATACAGAATGGGATAACACTTTTAGTACTATCATTCTGGCATTTCTCCCAAATGCTAAGGACCTTACCACTAAAGATAAGCACAATCTGGTGGCACCATTCACAACTACTGATAACTCTTTAATTTCAGCTTCACAGAAGCAAGCAATAGGTATACAGATACAATCTGCCCGATGTCTTTCCCATTCATGTTCTGAAATTGCCTTCAAACAATATAAAGTTGCTATGAATCTTCCATTTACTTAGTTGCAGAGTTTTATTTCCTATTAGTGAAAAAACTGGGCAAGTTATAACACCATAACTTATGTAGGCATTGGAATAATAGGTAATTAACATAGGGCTTTAGTGTAATCTTGGCACTTCACATCTATTGTTTCATTTTATTGTTGCAACAACTTTGTGAGGTGGGTACTACAGGTGTTTTTATTCCCACTTCACACATGCAGTAACTGAGGTTCAGGGAGATTAAGAGATCTGTCTGTGGTCATAAAGCTAACACATGCTGTAAGGAGAATAAGAACCCACGCTTGTCCTCACACCAAGTCTAACACTTTTCCCACTATGACATGCTGCTTGATATTACTACCTACCATTAATAGAATACACAATTATATTATTTATCCACAAGGCTCCAAGTCAAGTGAAGGAGAACAAGTGCTACCTGAAGCAATGAATGTTCATTTTAGAAGGGTATCTCGGATATCTCTGGGGGAATGGTTTTAGAAAGTTTATAAGTAAACCATTAGAAGGTTATAGTTCAAGGTGACATGATTTGTAGAACAAACAGAATGAAAAATGCCATTAAAAAATCAGACAGAGAATCAAGGATATTTGTTTCAATGTTAAATTAAATCTGTTATCCTTGGAATTGGAAGCCTGTGTACAGTGCTGTAAGGAAGAAATAAATAATCCTGTTGGTCTTTTCTAACTCTTACATCTAAGATATTTTCTGAAGAAAATAAAAACCTAGAACAAAAAATGACAACAATTATCACTTACCAATAAATTTGGTATCATTTTAGTATTTTCTCTGCTATACAGTTTTAACATGGGATGAAGGAGTTGCTGGCATATGTGGTGAAAACAAATATGAAAGGGAATTTTTACTATTATTTAAGATGTGGCATACTTACAGTCAGTGAAAAACACATGTGCAGCCCTATACTTGGCAGTTGGTGGGTCCTTAAAGTCACTGATGAGTGAATGGACAGACTATGAGAAGGGGAGGGAAAGGTAACAAAAAATTAATTCTGGAAGTAAATAAAATCTGTAATTGTCATTGAGCTAAACCCAAGCTACTTAAAATAATAACAGATAGGTATTATAAACGAATTTTCACAAATAAAACTATTTAGTGCAGAATTTTATATAATTAATCCATGTTAAATTTAGTTCTAAGACAGGGGTGGGGAACCTGAAGACTCAAGCCTACATGTGGCCCTCAGGTCCCCAAGTGCAGCCCTCTGCTAAATCCAAAATCCACAAAACAAATCCCCTTAATAAAAGGATTTGTTCTGTAAAACTTCGACTCAAGTCAAAAGGCCACACACAAGGACCTACAGGACCACATGTGGCCTCAAAGCTACAGGTTCCCCACCCCTGTATGATTTTCAAGAAATTTATCAGAAGCACAAAGAAAAAGGCTTTCTTTCATTCTATCCTAGAACAATGAGGTCAAGAGTAAAGTATTCCAGTTCTCCAGAGCTGGCTCAGCTCAGAACATAAGAATCTGTAAGTTGGGGTATTGGCCAGTAATGGAATATTCCAGCTCAAAGGTGGCTTTTACTGCTAATATAACCCAGACAGCTTATACAGAAACTGAAGGAATCTGACCAACATTCAAAACTGAGAATAATATTGAATTTAGAGACAAAAGGTCTCTAATTGTGTCCTTAAGTTAGATTTTTAAATGACACATTTTTGTGTCATTCAAATATAAATATTTATATTTATATATTTAAATGTTATAATAATGTATGTAATATAATAAATATGTAATATAATATGTAATATATAAATATATTATTTAAATATAAATATTTAAATGACACATCTTTGGGAAAAAAAATTAAATAAACTAGGGTTGTGCCAGCCCACCTCTGGCTTTTTTGAACAGCTGCTAAATCTCATTAAGCTTACTTAAAACATATTACCACCACCACCACCCCCCCTTCTAACTCCTACTGATTTGTGGATTGCAAGCTGAACAAATGCAGTATGTTAAGTAGATGCTTAACCTAGAAATGCCAAATAACTTATGCTGCACAGATACCAAGACTACCCTAGCTTCAATTCAAACTCTTTTTGGGAAAGACTTACCTTCTCAGAGGGAGTGATGAGGTACACAGCTTCCAGACTGGGGAGTGGCTCTCGACGCTTGTTGATATCTTCCACAACTGAATGATAAAATATAATTATCCCACACAGGAAATTGGTATGACATAGCTTCATCATAGAACTGAAAATATTCTAATAGACTCATAGGTCCATGCTATTTCTAGGCTGCCCTGGATTAAATTAATGCTTTTTTTTCCCCTTGAGGCTTATTTTCTTCTTTTTTCAAAAGTTATATCATCCTCTGACAATGTGTGTTTTTCAAGCTTTATGCTTAGAGTGTCCAACAGATGTGAAGTACAGGAACTGTTTTTAGTTTCTATCTTTCTATTTATTATTCACACCTAATACAGCATCTTGTACACAGTATGTATTTAATAAATATTTATTGAATTATCTCATCTGAATAATTCCTCAAAATTTAAGTTCATTTATAGATGCACTATCCTGGGAAATGCCATTTACTTACTACCACCAAAGGTAATGGTCTCAATCCACAGAATACCAGTAACTCTCTATCAAATTTCTCTTCCCCATAAAAATCCGAATTCTTCTTTAACACTTCCTTGTACAATTTATTTCTAAATTATTATTTAATAATTTCATTGATACCCTTTGGAAACTCTATAAAAATTAATAATATTCCAATCAAATTTTATATAACAATATTCCTCTAAGAAGCTCAAAGACTACCACCTTATTTTGCTAAAGCTTAAGTAGGTGCTTTTAGAAGGTCCAGCTGCCTCCTTTGCCTAAAAGGAAGAACTTTCTAATAGTTATCACCTCATAATATAATGGTCACCTGAGAAAGTTTAAGGTCCTGTTGTACAGAAAGCAATAAAATTACAATATCAGAACCATTCTTCATGATAATATGATTAAGAATTATACCTGTAAGTAAGGTGGATTTTAGGGTATGTAAAGTGGATTTTTGTTATTATTTCTTAGAGTTCAGTTTCCCAGGATCCATAGCCATAACAATCTCTTATTCCCAGGTATCAGATATGAGTTCTCACCACATTTGTGCAGCATTATATAATGATAAATAATGGAAACATTTGTGCTTAAATTATAAATATTTACTGCAACTGCACAGTGAGATGTAGGGATGAGGTGATGTAAACTTGAGGATATTGCTTGTGATACACCTTCTTTGTCTGTTGCCCTACAAAGCAGGCCGACACTGGTCAAGGAGTGGGGAACTCTATCTAATTCAACTCTAGTTGAATGCACAAGCTGGAATGCTGTGTGTGCCTTGACTGGCCCCCATCAAGTCTTGGGGGTAATCTGTGTTTGCCTCAACCAGCCCCCATTGAGGTTTGAGGGGATTTAAGGGAATGCACAAACTATGCCTGTCTTAACTGACCCCGTCAAGATGGTAGTTGCCCACCTTCTCATCGGCCCCTGGAAGAAGGGTGATTAGGTAATGCTGTAGGAGTTGGTGCTCCCATTCTCAACCTTTGTGAGAAGACCAGACTAGAATAAAGTAAGATCCAAAGTTGTCTTAGTGTCTTTCTTGTCTGACAAGATCAAGAGTGAACCTGTGCCAGCAGGCCTCCTGTGTGCTAGTGTTACCTATCATACAAGACCAAAACCAGTCAACCTGCTGTTTCTGGGCAGAAAAAAAACAAGTAGTTGCCATATTACACCAGGGTTTCCATCAGACCTTTTTTGTGGAGAGGAAAAGCACAGGTTAACATCTTTTGGGGAAATGATAGCTTCAAAATGGATTGCTTTTCAATATAGTTACATAAACTACTATACCATACTCCTCTGAAAAGCTTCCCAATTAGGAAGAGTTACAAATATTACAAATCTGATGAGTATGTACTCACTTGTTATCCCTTCAGTCATAATGTCCGTCATCTTACAGCAGGATGAGAGCATCCTCATACTGAGCTGATCAACCACCAACACCTGGGAGAAAATAGATGTAAATCTGAGGACTGACTGGACAAGGAACTTGCCAACTGCTGCTTGATGTCATCACAACTTAGTGAATGTCACTGAAGCCAAAATGGGACTTCAGAAATATTGACAGGATGCAAGTCAATGAGGTGAATGTTGACCAAAGTCCAGAATGGTTGGTAGTTTTCTCTGAGAGATGTATTAATCCATAATTTTCTTTTTTTTTTCATTTTTCAAATGCTTTATTAACTTCTGATTTCCATCATTCATTTCCACCATATTTTGAGCTACACATTTTCTCCCCATTTTTCCCTTACCCACTGCCCCAAAACAGCGGTCCCACTGGATATCCCCTCCTCCAATCTGCTCTCTCCCATATCTTCTCTCATACCCCCTTTGACTTTTCCAGTAGGGCATGGTGGATCTCTATGCCCCAGTGCCTATATATCTTATTTCCCAATTACATGTAAAATAGTATTATTAATAGTGTATATATATATATATAAACATTTGATATTAAAACTTTGAATTCCAGATTCATTCCCCTCATCTTATCCACCTGCCCTTATTGGAAAGATAAGCAGTTTAGTATAGATTGTACATGTGTAGATTACGCAAAACATTAACATAGTTGATATATTGTAAAAGACTGACTTTATTTCCCTCCCTCCTATCCCACCTCCCACTAGTTCTATTCTCTACTTTGATCCCATCTCTTTTCAAAAGTGGGTGCTTCCAACTTCCCTCCCCTCCAGCCTGCCCTCCCTTCCATCATCCCCCCCCTCTCATTCCCTTCCCCCTACTCTCTTGCAGGGTGAGATAACCCTATTTAGTGTGTATTTCATTCCCTCCCTGAGCCAAATTCAATGAGTATAAGGTTGACCCATTCCCTTTTGCCTTCCTATTCTTCCCCTCCATTGTAACCATTTTCCCTTGCCTCTTCTATATGAGATAGTTTACCCCATTCTGTCTCTCCCCATCTCCTCTCATTATATTCCTCTCACCTCTTAATTTCACTTTTTAAGTATCATTCCTTCCTATTAAATTGGTCCTGTGCCCTCTATCTACGTCTACCTGTAAACATATATACACACATTCACATATGTATTCATACGCCCGTATACCCTCCGATATAGACATATATACATATAAACACACACACACACATATATTCCCTTCAACTGTTTTCATACTGAGAAAAGTTTCATCAGTTACAATTATTGTTTTCCCATGTAGGAATGTTAATAGTTCAAATTTGATAAGTTCCTTATGGTTTCTTTTTACTGTTTACCTTCTCATGCTTCTCTTGCTTCATGTATCTGAATGTCAAATTTTCTATTCAACTCTTGTTTTTTCAGCAAGAATGCTTGAAAGTCCTCTATTCCACCTAATGACCATATTTTCCCCTGAAACATGATACTCAGTTTGGCTGGGTAGGTGACTCTTGGTTTTAATTCCAGCTCCTTTGCCCTCCGGAATATCATATTCCAAGCTCTTCGATCCCTCAGTGTAGAAGCTGCCAGATCCTGGGTTATCCTGATTGTGTTTCCATAATATTCAAATTGTTTCTTCTTGGCTGCTTGTAATATTCTCTCCTTGATCTGGGAACTCTGGAACCTGGCTATAATATTCCTAGGAGTTTTCTTTTTGGGATATTTTTCAGGAGGTGATCAGTGGATTCTTTCAAGCTCTATTTTGCCCTCTGGTACTAAAACATCAGGGCAGTTTTCTTTGAGAACTTCCTGGAGGATGATTTCTAGGTTCTTACTTTGGTCATGGCTTTCAGGTAGTTCAATAATTTTTAAATTATCTCTCCTGGATCAATTTTCCAGGTCAGTGGTTTTTCCCATGAGATATTTCACCTTGCCTTCTATTCTTTCATTTGTTTGGATCTGTTTAACAGCATCTTGATTTCTCATAAAGTCATTAGCTTCCATTTGCTCCAATCTAATTCTGAAGCAATGATTCTCCTCATTGAGCTTTTGAGATTCTTTCTCCATCTGGCAAATTTGGCTTTTTAAGGCATTCTTCTCCTCATTGCCTTTTTGAGCCTCTTTTGCCATTTGAGTTAGTCTATTTTTTAAAGTATGATTTTCCTCAGTGTGATAGTAATGGCAATTAAAGATTCCCCTGTATTGGCTTGGTTTTCAAATTGATTGTATTAAAACCCAGAGTTTGTTAATCCCACCTGTGGGATGGGCTTGTTGATGTGAAAAGAAAGTCCTGAACTGGGAGGAGCTGGTGACTCATAGATTAGACATCATAGATTTGGAGAGACACTAGAGAGAGGCGGAAGATCTTTTTGGAAGCAGCACCTCGTGGAGAGAGAGAGACTAAGAGAATTGCTGGTGGCTGCTTTGAATTGCCCTGGACTTTTGAGACCTGCCCCCCTGAGCTGCCAAGGACTGAGGAGACATGGCTGTTTTGCTGGTACTTTGTCTGTCTGTTTTGATGTTGTTTTGCCAGATTTGTCCACTGGTGAAAGACAGTCCTTTTGTTGAAGAAGTCCTGGAACCTGGCTGTTCGCTAAGAAGCCCTGAGACTGTCCTGCAGACAGAGAGTGAATACTGTCCACTGGTGAGGGACAGTACTGTTGTTGCAGGGGTCTGGAGACTGTCCTGCAGACAGAATGAATACTGTCCACTGGTGAGGGACAGTACTGTTGTTGCAGGGGTCTGGGAGCCTTTCTGTTGGTTCAGAAGCCCTGAAGAAGGATTTTCTTGTTGTATGTTTACAGAAATCCTGGGAGAGGGCTTTGCTAATGTGTTCAGGGGTTCTAGGGCTGTTCTACAGACAGAGGATAAATTCATGAAGGGACTGGCAATGTATCTTATGGCCTTGCTAAGCCTTGTCTCTCCAGGAACTAAGATTGCTGAGAACTTGCCTCGTGTCAAGATGAAGAAAAGACCTCCATTTGGGTATTAAGTGCTGTGTTTAAACTTGATGTAACTCTGGGGTAGATTCAATTGTGATCCAGGAGGTGGGGAACTTTTGACCTTATTGTGCTCTGTGATTGACAAATGAAGGTACTTTACCTATGTTTGGAAACTAATCTCCATTTGAGAAGAGGGGTTTTGTGGTGGACTTAATTAAGGTATAGCCTAGGGGTGGAGTAGTATTTAGAACAGGGACTTTGTAATTGATTGAATGATTGGAAGATCCTGGGGTGGGGTAGTACTTGGAGATTATTTAATCACACTTAGTAAATGCTGTATTTTGAATGATGTCATGTTTTGATCTTCTCTGTTCTTGGTTTGTCACTGAATAAAATAGAGAGCACCTATGCTGGTATTTTGAACCTGGGAAGTTGCCTTTCTTTTGGCATTATATTACACTCAGTCAGGCTGTTGACTCTCATTTCGTAATTTTCTTGCATTGTTCTAATTTCTCTTCCCAATTTTTCCTCCACTTCTCTTATTTGCTTCTTAAGGTCCTCTATGGCCTGTAACCAGCTCGTATTTTCCTTTGATGTTTTTGGTGCAGGAGTTCTGACTTCACTGTCTTCCTCCTATTCCATGCTTTGATCCTTTTTGTCCCCAAAATAGGAATCTAATGTTGGGTTCTTCTGTTTGCTTTGTTTCCTTTGCCTGAGCATGTTGCCACTCAATTACTTGACTTTTGGGCTTTTTGCCACAGTAGGGCTCTGCTACCAGACAGGGGAGCTTCTGTCCCAAACACTGGGGTTTTCTCAGCTGCTGGAGATATTAGTGAGGAGCCCTTGCTGAAGCCTCCACACACTCTGGCAAGCTGGACACACACCCCAGGACTTCCACCCTAGACTGCAATCCAGATCCAAGCAAGTTACATCAAGAGCAATTACCCCTCAGACTGGTCGCTTGGTCCCCCTACACTCTGCAGGGCAGGAGCTGAAGCTGCCACGTGGCAGCAGCAGCTGCACCCCAGCCCTCAGTGGCTTCTCACCCCAGGGGCAAAAGCCGAGGCACTCCCAACTACTGGGTCCCAAGTCCATACTGCACTGACCTTTCACTTTGTCCTTCGCATCTATGTGTTGATAAATCTGGAAATGACCACAGCTGCTGGTGATCTGGAGTCCCTCCAGCCCATGCCTCATCAGGCCTGCCCTGGGGCTAAAGCCTTGGTGTGGGGCTGGGCTCAGCTCCCAGAGCACTATGCTGGACAATTCCTGCCACCCTCCTGGGCTGTCCTCAGCGGGAGGTTAGCTTCTCTGTGTCATTCTGTGGGTTCTGTAGCTCCAAAGTTTGTTTAGAGTCCCTTTTTACATGAATTGGGGAAGGCAGAAGCCGGGAACTACGGTGAGGCCCTGCTTCTACTCCACCATCTTGACTCCGCCCCCTTAATCCATAATTTTCAAGTCCCAAGATACAGAAGAGTTACACAAATTCTAACTGACCTTAACAAAAATCTTACTTTGAGGCTTCATTATGGTGTAGAGCAGTGTTGTCAATATCAATTAGAAATAGGGGGGCACTAATCAATACATAAATATCCCTGTAGGTTGCATACTGACTTAGTTTTAAGATGTCATATTATCTATATTTTATTGTATTTTTATTTATTTTGTTAAACACTCCTAGTAGCAGCATGTTTGACACCCCTGATATAGAGGCCATCCATTCTCAAAAGGCTAGGACAGTAGAATATAATTTCTGGTTGGCTTTCCCAAACTGGAAAGACCTTGAGTATGATTCCAGCAACAAATTCCATGACTAGCAGCATGGTTGGTCATTAAATAATGAACCCTTAAGCCATGACAACCCATGAACAAAAGAAAAATATAGTCTTTAAGCCTTTGGGTTCTCTTCTATAGTAGAAGAATAGTATGAAAATGAGCAGAAAGCGCTAAGGACATGACTGTTTTTAGATTGGCTACAGTCAATTTAACTGCTGACACACTAAATATGAAATCTTTGTCCAATATTCATTTATCCAATGAGCTGATATACTAATGGAGGAGCTGAATCACATAAACATTAATGTTCTTGTTATAAATGGACTAAGAAGATATATTAAAGCCAAATGAAAGGTTACCTCAAGTTCTTATTGAAAAGGCAGATAAAGAGGATCCATATGTACCAAAATACTAATACCAGCATATTTTGTTGTGACAAAGCACTAAAAACAAAGTGAGTGCCATAATGGTGAAATAATTTATGGTACAGGAATATAGTAGGATATTGTTGTGCTTTAAGAAATGACAAAAGGAGCCATGTGACCTTGGGCAAGTTACTTAACCCCAATTGCCCTCCAAAAAGCAAAAAAAAAAAATTACAAAAGGAATAGATTCAGAGAAACCTGGTAAACTTGGCACAAGATGTGTATGTAAAGTGGTGCATAGCAAAAAGAATAAAACTAGGAAAACAATTTATACAATGACTACAACAACAAAAAAGAAAATTACTTTGAAAAACATAAGACTTCTGATCAATGCAATGAACCAATTACTACTCCAGAAAAGCATGCTTCTGACCTCTTGACAGAAGGATGATGAACTAGAGGTATAGAACAAGACATACATTTTGAGAGGGCCATTATGTGAATTTGTCTTGTTTGACTACACTTGTTTGTTGTAAGGCAAGGCTTTTAGTTGGAGAGCAAGGGAAGTTGTAGATAGTACTGTGCTACAATGTCTAACAACTGGTTCTCCAAAACAAAAAAAAGTTGCAACTATCTATCTACACATAGAGAGAGACATGAATTTGTTATAAATTTCACCAATATAAAGGATAAATAGCACACAATTTACAAATATTAATAAAATACATAATACCCTTTATCATAAATTCCATATAGCCAATCAATTCTTACAGAATGCTTTTGTTCTGATATATGGTCTAGTGTTAAAACTATTTCTAGCCTTCATACAAATTATACTCTTTTAACTGAAAACTCTTTCAGCTTTAGCACTAGTGCTTTCAAATAGTTCTAACTAGATTTTTAGCATTTTGTATAGCTTACAAGGACTGGAATAATGTTTGATTCCACATTAACTATAAAATCCCATAAATCATCCCAATCAATTTCATGTTCTAAAATTTCACTTAAATTCTACAATTTTTTTCTTACCAATTATCCATGGTTAAGTAATTTTTTCATAAAGCCAATTAGATGGTTCTAATAAGTCAAAATAATTTTAAATGCTTTTAGTTTTTTCTGTCTGATAAATGATCCAAGTTATATCAAAATATATTTTCTAGTAACATATTCCTAAGAAGAGCATTCGATTTGTTATTTTTATTAAATGGAATCTCTAAACTTATCTGACTTAAATCTTCAACTTGAGATTGTTTTCTAGTAGCAATCTTAAAAGTTTTTCAGAGATCTTACAGTATATTGATTTTAATTTTTATTCTTTCTAAATGTTAGTTGATTTTGACTACAATGCAGCTGAAAATAATGAAAATTCTTCAAGAATATCAATTATTAAAGAAAGGTCTTACAAGAAAGTACAGTCAATCTTCAACTTTTATGGGGGTAGCATTCCTAGAAAATGGTGCTCAAATAAAAGAACACAGGTGTGTTGATACATTGAACCTATGAGAAATAGTGGGTTAGGTCCCCACAATCACCAAAAACTATAACCTTTTACTTGAGATTACTGAAAATGCACTTTTCTGTATAAAAGTCTTTATGACAAAACATTAATTCTGATAACGTGCCTTTTCCTAACATAGTAACCATGAAATAACCCATAAAATACAGTACACAAAATAAAATTGGTAACATGCAAAACATTTTTTCTCACTAACAATTCTCTAGAATTCTATGAACTTTTATGCTAACATCTTAAAAAAATATTTCAGACAATACTATAGAGGTGTAAACTTCTCTACTTTGGCTTCACTCTGAAAACCAAGGGAGAGGTTTCTGGGACTTTAGTCACTGCTGTTGGAAGATGTCAAGACTGGTGAGGTCTTGATATCACCTCCGACTCTCCAAATGCACATGGAGTACTTTACGACAGGTAGGATGAACAAGACCAGCAAAGGACTTAGTAAGATACCAGTTGCTCCACAAATTTGTATGCATAACACCTTTCTCATTTTTTTCTCTACTATGCATAGCAGTGAATGTCCACGGTAGTCAATGCAAAAATGAAAATGGAGTTACTTAATAAAATCATTCAAATGCTTGAAGTTGTAAAAATTAAACACACACATGTTGAGGATTGACTATAATCATTTTGCCAAACCAGAAGAAGAAAAAAAAGACAAAAATACATATATAATGTAGGATGTGAGTGCCATACAGCAATAGCAGCTCATAAGCTACATATTATATATCTCAGTCCCAATATTAGACCAATTTTAATTTCAAATTCTTTAGCTACAGCTTCTAGTATGGTTTATCAGACTAGTGATAAAAAGAATTTTGTTCAGATATATTTTAAATATAAACTTATTCTATTTCAGAAATTGACTCATGACTGACAATTATAATAAATTGTTTTTAAAGGGCCAAATTATGATTTTAGGAAAAATTTCTAACAAATCTGTAGCTACTTTGGACAAACAGCTATCAGAACAAAATACAATTAAGTTCACTTTCAAATATTCATTTCTAAAGCCATAATCATTTAAAATGGCCAATAATATATTGAAAATACATTCTGGAAGATGGTGGAGTAGAAGCACAAACTTGGCATGGGCTTCCACTCCAATAACTTCCAATACATGTAAAAAATAACTCTAAACAAACTTTAGAGCTACAGAACCCACAAAATGACAGAGAGAAACAAATCACCCGCTGATGGCAGCCCAGCAGGCAGACAGGAAGGTTCTGTCACACTGAGCTGGAAGAAGAGTGCAGCCTGGCATAAGTCCTGAGGTTCCAGACCCAGGGCAGCCCCAACCAGCCACCAGAGCAAACTTCAGGAGAGTGAATCATCAATAGCTGTGGCAGGTTCCAGACTTCTCAACACATAAACACCAAAGACAAAGTAAAAGGTCAGTGCAGAACTCTGTTGGAACAGGGGGGGACTGAAGATCCCGGTCTGGCCCCTACCCCCAGGGCAAGAAGCTGCAGCCTGGCTGCCTCAGGAGCTCCTGGCCTGCAGACTACAGGGGGACCAAGCAACCATTCATAGGGCAATTGCTCTTGTTTTAACCTGCTTGCATCTGGATCGTGGTCTTGGGTGGTGGTCCTGGGGTGTGTGACCAGTGAGCCAGAGTGTGTGGAGGCTGTAGAAATGGCGCCCAATTAATAGCTCTGGCAGCTGCGAAAACCCCAGCAATTTGGGACAAAGCTCTCTCCATTCTGGTAGCAGAGTTCTACCATAGCAAAGAGCTCAAAAACCAAGTAATTGGCTGGCAATACGAGCAAGCAGAGGAGCACAAACAGACCATAGAATCTTTTTGGCGGGACAAAAAGGAGCAAGGCATGGAGCAAGAGGAAGACAGTGATGTCAGAACTCCTGCATCAAAAGCCTCCAAGAAAAATATAAATAGGTTACAGGCCATGGAGGAGCTCAAGAAGGATTTTGAAAATCAAGTAAGAGAAGTGAAGGAAAAATTTGGAAGAGAAATGGGAATGATGCAAGAAAATCATGAAAAGCAAGTCAATAGCCTGCTAAAGAAGACCCAAAAATACATTGAAGAAAATAACACCTTTAAAAAATAGACTAACTCAAATGGCAAAAGAGGCCCAAAAAGCCAATGAGGAAAAAGAATGCCTTAAAAAGCCAAATTTGCCAGAGGAAAAAGGAATGTCAAAAACTCACTAAAGAGAATAACTCCTTCAAAATTAGATGGGAGAAACTGGAAGCTAATGACTTTATGAGAAATCAAGATACTATAAAACAGACCCAAACAAATGAAAAAATAGCAGGTAATGTGAAATATCTCATTGGAAAAACCACTGACCTGGAAAATAGATCCAGGATAGGTAATTTGAAAATTATTGGACTACCTGAAAGCCATGATAAAAAAAAAAGAGCCTAGACACCATCTTGCAAGAAATTACCAATCAAAATTGCTCTGATATTCTAGAACCAGAGGGCAAAATAGAAATTGAAAGAATTTACCGATCGCCTCTTGAAAAAGACCCCAAAAAGAAAACTCCTAGGAATATTACAGCCAAATTCCAGAGTTCCCAGGTCAAAGAGAAAATACTGTAAGCAGTCAGGAAGAAACAATTTGAGTATTGTGGAAACACAATCAGGATAACACAAGACCTAGCAGCTTCTACATTAAGGGATCAAAGGACTTGGAATATGATATTCCAGAGGTCAAAGGAGCTAGGACTAAAACCAAGAATCACCTACCCAGCAAAATTAAGTATAATGCTACAGGGAAAAATATGGTCATTCAAAGAAATAGAGGATTTTCAAGCATTCTTGATGAAAAAACCAGAGCTGAACAGAAAATCTGACTTTCAAATACAAGAAGCAAGAGAAGCATGAGAAGGTTAAGAGGAAAAAGAAATCAAAAGGAACTTATTAAAGTTGAACAATTTATATTCCTACATGGAAAAATGATAATTGTAATTCATAAGACTTTTCTCAGTATGAAGAGAGTTGAAGGGAATATATGTGGATATACATATATGTGTGTGTATACATACATATATATGTATGTATAGGATGGTGTATGTGTATTCAAATATGTATGTGAGTGTGGCCATATGTATGTTCATGTATACATAGACAGAGGGCACAGGGGAGTTGAATATGAAGGGATGATATCTAAACAATAAAATTAAGAGGTGAGAGGAATTTATTGGAAGGAGAAAGAGAGAGAGAGATTAGGGTAAACTATTTCATATAAAAGAGGCAAGAGAAAACTGTTACAATGGAGGGGAAGATCAGGAAGGTGAAAGGGAATGGAACAACTTGATTCTCATTGAATTTGGCTTAAGGAGGGAATAACATACACACTCAAGTGCGTATCTTACTCTACAGGAAAATAGGGGAGTAGGGATAAGAGAGAAGATAGAAGGGAGGGCAAATGGGGGGAGAGGGTAGTTAGAAGCAAACATTTTGAAAAGGGATAGGGTGAGAGGAGAAAAACAGACTAAGTGGGAGGCAGGATAGGATGGAGGGAAATATAGTTAGTCTTTCACAATATAATTACTATGGAAATGATTTAGGTAACTCTACATGTACAACCTATATTGAATTGCATATCTTCCCAGTGGGGATGGGTGAGGAGGGAAGAAGGGAAAAAATCTGAAACTCAAAGTTTTAAAAAAACAAATGTTTAAAAATTTGTTTTTTACATGCAACTGGGAAATAAGGTATACAGGTACTGGGGTATAGAAACCCATATTGCCTAACTAGAAAGTTGGGGGGAGTGATGGGGGGAGGATATAAGAGAGAACAGATTTGGAGAAGGGGTATTCAGTAGGCTTGCTATTTTGGGGTGGAAGGTGGGGGCAAGACAGGGAGAAAAAAATTGTAACTCAAAATCTTGTGGAAATAAATGCTGAAAACTAAAATTAATCAATTAAAAAAAAAGAAAATCACACTCTGCTGTGGTTGTCACCAATTCTTTTAAAAGCAAAAAATAATACTACCAGTGCAGAAGCTGACCGAATTATGATCCACTTGTGTTTAATAACTGGTTCAAAAAATTTCTGAATGTTTAACAATTGTTTCTTGCCAACCAATATGAACTGGTTCCAGGACACCACTGATTGTTGGGGAGAGTAGGTGATATAATGCAAGAAAGGAAAAAGCATCAATTAAATATTTTTTAAAAAACACAAGAGAACAAAAGAAAGTTTAGAAAAGTCTTGGGACTATCATGCTAAGTTTTTATAAATATATTTAACATAAATTTGTAAATAAGCTATACATAACTGAAGTTCACAATTTCATCTACAATCATCTTTTTATGTGAAAATTGACATGTTGTTCATTAAGTTTGTAATAAAAAAATTTTAGGGGGCAGCTAGGTGGCACAGTGAATAGAGCACTGGCCCTGGAGTCAGGAGGACACGAGTTCAAATCCAGCCTCAGACACTTAACACAAAACTAGCTATGTGACCTTGGGCGAGTCACTTAACCCCAACTGCCCTACCTTCCCCCTCCAAAAAAAAAATTTAAATTTTATAAGAAAGCCAAGACAACAGGAAAAAAAGGTAAATAAAGGATTTGGTAGAAATAGTTTCATTATGAACCCAAGAGTAACAAGAAATATTATTTCAGTGGGACACTTAGTTACCTGGTTTGCTATGATTAAAATGGGTAAAAGCAAAAAAAAAGTAGGAAAATAATGCACTTGTGCACCAACATCTGTTGCAGAGGTGAAATAATGCAATTCCACAAAGAACCTGACATGATCCTTCAAACCCAGTCAACATATACATTGCTGCTTGGTGAATGGAACCAAGGTAAGCACAAATGAGTATAGTAAAAAGTATGTTAGGGTTTAGGATTAAGTAATCTTGAAGGAAGCCAATGGCTTGGAGACTTCTCAGAAACTTCATATACATATATCTTTTATTTTCTTAAGCAAAAAGTCTGAAGGCTTCTGATGTATCAAGCACTGAACACTATCACAAAAATGAAATTACCTATTTCTTAGCATCAAGGAAACAAATTTTACTGACATGAATATTTTCAGAATCAGCTTTTAATATGCAGTCAAATCAAAGCAATGGTCAAATTAATACCAAATTACAAGAAAGGATAAAAATAACAACACAATGCAACAGATTCAACCAGACCTAAGCAAGCTGTTAAATCTAAAAAATGAGAAATGGACTGTGATTATTACCATTTCTTAGAGATGTTTAAATAGCATGACCAACACAATGAAAAGTTAAAAAGAGCTTGGAAACTGTCTCAGTGAGCAAACACTGGTCTCCTAGATAAATGGAAAAATATGGGAACCAGAGGCAACACTGTCTTAGAATATAATCCAATTTGCAAAACATTATGGAAAAAACTGACAAAAGATCCATACTGCCTCACAAAACAGTGAAAAGTAACGGAGGGAAAAACAAACCTGAAAATCTTGGTTTGAGTTCCAAATTTACATAATCTAAGATATATTTACAGATGAAACTAGAAAGAAGATAAGAACTGAAAAAGATTTGTCTGTGCTATTATAGAAATCTATGTTCATCCTCAATAACAATGGAACCACCACATTTGAATTCTCATATGTCAGTGCTCAATAAGCTAGGAAGTGGAAGTGGAACTCATGAAGTTACCACCTCCTGCAGACAGGTGATGGACTGAGGATGCAGAATGAGACATAATTTTTTGATATGGCTAATGTGCAAATTTGTTTATCTTAATAGGTAGGGAATGAGAAGGAGAATGAAAAAATTAATTTTCTAAAAGATAAAGTTCTGACGTCAGACTAGAGGTATCAAAATTTTATATATATGAAGATTAATTTTTGAGAAGACATCTCCAAAAAGAGGAAGGTACTAAAAAGGGTGACCAAAAAAGTATCAGTAACTACCAGCTCACCTGCCTCCTTTCTCATGAGAGAAACCTGCCTTAAGAGAATGCTACCTAAGGATAATGGCACAAACCTGTAACTCCTGCTGCCAGGGAGGCTGAGTTTGTAGGATCAATTGAGCTCAAGTATTCTCATCTATAGGGGACCATGTCAACTGGGTGTCTACACTAAGTTCAGCATAGATATGGTGAGCCCCTGGAAGTTGGGTATGGATGAATAAGGGGAGCACAACTTGCCTAGGAACAGGTGAGCTAGACCAAGTTGGAGGCAGAGCAGGTCAAAACTCCTATGCCCATTAAGCAATGGAATCAAGACTGGTGAGATAGGGAATCCCAGTCTTAAAAGAAAAACTGACAGAGACAGAATGTTTTCTGTTCATATTAAGGGTATCCTTGATGAAAATGTGAAACAGTATTAGGCCGTCTTTCACAGATGATTTTCTATAGCAAACCCTATCTTCATAGTCATATGACTGACTAAAATCTGAAGAAAACATAAGATTATGTTGTTTACTATTTCTTGGTTACAAAAATTTTTTGGCTCAGTAGAACAAAATGAAGCCTTAGAGGTTCTTCTCCAACAAAGTCATAGAAAGTTTCTTGGTAGATGTGACCACCAAAAATAATTTTGTTCAATAATCTTGTAATATTAATATCAGGTGAAGCATAAAGCAAAAAGACATATGCTTGACAAAGATGTTCTCTACTGTCATGGATCATGTCCTGTACAAAGTACAATGAGAAAAGAAGATTGTTCATCGATGGTGAGATCCTCCAGGTGCTCTTGTTTTAAAAAAAGTCACTGTGCAGAGTGTGCTTCAACCTTCAGAACACTAGGAAATCTCCAGAAGATCCACAGCCACTCAAAAGAAATCTGCCTAATATCCACACAGGAAAAACCAAATAGAGGAAGCATAACGTTGCTAGAAAATGACCAGCTACTAAATGGGCAGTTCATTAAGTTATTCCTAGTAAATACATCTTAAAAAATAACTGCAGAAGGACAATGAAATTAGACAAAGAATTGAAAAGGAAGAGGTGGAATGATGACTGGAAAGAATGCTAGATTTGGAGCTGGATAAATTGGCATTAAATTCCAGCTCTGCTTCTTACTGTGTGACCTTGGGTAAGTCAACTAACTCTAGGGGCCTGTTTCCTTGTCTATAAAATGAAGGCCTTGGACTGGATTAGAAATTGTCAAGAACTCCCAGTTGTGGTCCAAACAAGATTAAAATATGACTGGAAGATGTTTAACAAAATAAATAAAAATACAATATAACATAATGTTAATTTGTGTTTTTAAGTCAATATACAGGAATTTAAGTCAACAAAGAATTCTTTTTTATTTGAATTTGACACCACTGTACTAAATAATCTCAAATGTCCTGTCTAATTCTAAATCAACTATCCTATGAAGAAATCTAGATGATTTCTGAAGGTGGAACAAGAATAAGTAAGAAGTCTACCCTACAAGACCACCACACATCTAAAAAAATATACTAAACCAAGTCCTAATTGGGAAATCCAAGAAAAAAAAGCACAATAAGTCATTTTATCCAACCTAGGTCAGCACAGGGAGACAGGCAGAGAAGTCTGCGGATACTGGGGACAGGGTCTAGAAAAGAATAACTATGATAAACATCCTGGCACAAGGAGAGGCCCCAAATCCAACACAGGGGGGAGCCTGACATTGTGCAAGGTGCCAAGTGATACTATGTTGCTCACTACCCAGTTCTGGGTCAGAAATCCAGAGTAGAAGGAAGAAAGAACCTGTGACAGGGTTAGGAACATCAGCTGCTCTGACCCCAGGAGTGGAGCTGCATGGGGTCCAGTCTATCCCAGACCAAAAAAAAGCCAGTAGCTCTGTCACTTTGAACTAGCAAAGGTTTCCAGCTAGTCTATAGTGGCTCAGTTAGTCAGCAATCTACTGGAACTTCAACCAGACCAAGATCATTATGTGTGTTGTTCAGACCCAAACCCAGGTAAGAATCTTGTGGAGCTAAGACCGGCCGAGTAGTGATCAGCTTTTGCTGCACTAAAAGGTTGCAGCCTAAGCTGTCCCTGAGAAACTGGAATAATATAACATCCAGTACCCTTACCTAAGCAACAAACTCCTTAAAATGATAGAACATAACAATTCTGTAAGACAATAAGATATAATAAAGCAAAGTAAAAAAAACTGAAGAAAATAGAAGAAACAGAATCCATAGCAAAAATTATGAACCTTAAAAACAAACTGAAAAAAGATTATCAAATAATCACTGTACTACTTTAAAGCCATGACCAAAAAAAAGACCCTATAAATCAAATTTCAAGAAATCATTTTAAAAAACCTGTCCAGAGCTTTTAGAACCAGAGGACAAAGCAGAAATAGAAAAAAATCTACCAGTCTCCTCCTGAGGGAAAAAATATAAACTCCTAAGAATATTAGAGCCAAAATCCAGAGTTTCCTCTATGTCAAGGAAAAAATACTACAAACAGCCAGAAAGAAAGAATTCAAATAATGAAGCATCACAGCTAGGATTACACAAAATTTACCTGCTACACCTATGAAGGAATGGAGAGCTTGGATTACTATATTTCAGAAGGCAAAGTACCTAGGTTTAAAACCAAAAACGAATTTCCCAACAAAACCTAGGGAGGAAAAAAAGATCTTTAATGAAATAGAGACTTCCAAGTATGCCTGATGAAAAGACAAGAGTTGCATAGAAATTTTGAAATACAACACAAGACTCAAGAAACATAAAAAGGTAAAAAAAAAGAGTGAGCAATCATAAGGGACTAAAGAAGGATATACTATTTACATCTAATATGAGGAGACAGGGTTTGCCCTATCATCATCAGAGGTCATAGATGGAATTTAATTAGACAGAGAGATTGGGAGGGGTTCTGTTATGGTTTGATGATCTTAAAAGAAGGGAAGAGGAGATGAAGAAGAAAACACTATAACAAGAAAGCTAAAGGAAGGAAGATGGGAAAAATTATCTCACATAATTGGGGGTGCTCAAGTGAAAGCCTGTATCAACAAAAAAGAAGGGGTAGGGAGAGTGGGCTACATTTAAACATCACTCTCATTGGAACTGGTCAAAAGAGGTTAACTCCTGAACATAGCTGGGTACAGAAATATATCTTACTCAACATGGAAATAGAAGGAAAAGGGAAGAAAGGAAAGGA
Organism: Petaurus breviceps papuanus; assembly: GCF_028583685.1. NCBI lineage: Eukaryota > Metazoa > Chordata > Mammalia > Diprotodontia > Petauridae > Petaurus > Petaurus breviceps. Next base: position 11,544,314 of record NW_027187344.1, read on the forward strand.
AGGAATAAAAGAAAAGGTAGAATAAGTGAAGGATTAGTCATAAGCAAAACAAGCTCTTAACTAGGGATGTACAAAATATTAATAATAGCTCTTTGCAAAAAACTGGATACTCAGGGACTGCTCACCAATTGGGAAATGACTAAAGTTATGATGTATAAATGTAATAAAATACTATTGTGATCTAAGAAATTATGGAGGAGATTTGTTTCAGAGAAACCTAGCAAAACTTGTATGAACTAATGCAGTATAAGCTGAGCAGAACCAAAAGAGTAAATTATACAATAAAATGATATTCTACTTACTAGCCAGGAGATCTTGGGCAAGTCATTTAACCCTAAATGCCTTGCTTTCCCCCCATCCAAAAAAGCAAAAAAAAAAAAAAGATATTCTAATGACAGACAATTCTGAGGGGCTTAAGAACTCTAATAAACTCAATCCCCGTCTAAAATTCTAGAGGAATCATGACAAAGCAAGTGACCCACACCTGCTAATAGAGAAGTGATGGATTCAGAGTATTAGACTGAGACATTTTTTAAAGACACTGCCAATGAAAAAAATCGTTTTGTTTGATTATATGTATTTTTAAACAGGCTTTTTTTCCCCTTTCTCAATCAGAGAGGGGGGGGAAGGGGAGGAAGAGGTAGAACAGAGAAAAGGCACATTTTCACTGATTAAAAAAATAATTTTAGTAAAAGGAAGTTGGCTGAATTGCATCTAGGAAATTGTAAGGTTTTTTCAACTATTCCTACTAATCCCTATATACAAATTCATCTTTTCTAATAATATTCATTCTTTTTTTAAAAAAAGTATTTTTTCTCCTTTTTGTTTTCCCCCCACCACTGGAAAAGTAAAACAAAAACAAATCCTTGTAACAAATATGCATAGTCAAGTAAAACAAATTTCTGCACTGGCCAAGTTCCAAAAAAAAAAATCACTCAATCTACACTTTATGATACCATGTTTCAGCATGAATTCTTTGGAATCCTGGTTGTCCACTGCGTTGCTTAGAGTTCCTAAATTCTTCAAAGTTGTTTACCATACTGCTTCTAACAACAATATTCCTTCAATAAAATTGTATGGATATTAATCAAAGAACAATACCACAATCCAAAGAATTAAAACTGAAAGTAAGTCAAAGGACAACAGAGAGAGATACCTAGTGGGTGTATGTAAGCTATTAATGTATTACCAACAATGACTTGTACACAAAAAGTGGTATAAAACACATCATCAAGAAAACATATACATTGAAAAGGAGGCTGGCTAGCCATGTAGTTAGGATGAAAGACAACAGTATGAGTGCTATACCAATGACCACAAAAATAATGAAAGACCTAGGGGAAGGCCTCCAGAGCACTGGAGAGTTTCTCTATGGATCACGCTAAAGGAAAAGGAATAGAAAGGGTATGATCTGCAGTAGTAAAGGAATGCCTTTTTCAACCAGCTCATGGGTACATCATAATATTAAAGTAAGACACAACTAATGTGGCTTCTTTAGACATAAACTTTCAGAACAAAAATAACAAATTCTATTGTGAGTGCAGATTCATAAATATGTGCATACTTATTCTTGCCATTCCAGTTCAGCATCCAAACTCCTCATTCTATACCTCAATCCAGGTCAGTAGAAGCTTGACATTTTACTCCTAGGTCAACATCAAACTTAAAACCTTTTCTATATGCACTTACATGCTTAGCTGCATTAAGCTGTACTTACTGCTATTCTATTTCACCAGGAAGCATCAAAAGGGGGAAGCCAGGAGGCCCCTCCCCATTTCTAAAAAACATCTAGGTCTTCAAGTAGAGCAGGGCATCTTTGGTCATTTTTTCCCATAGCCAGATTAGACTAGTGTGGGGAGCCAAAGAGGCCTGATTCAGGACTCAGATATTAATCCTAATAGTGGACTTTAATATAAGAGCCCTTTGAGATGTGACTTTTTTGTCAAGTTAGTTCCTGAGTTCTTTGTTATGGGTTACACTTATAAGGATGTTACTTGAGCTCTGAGATCAATAGGCTCTGCCCCAAGTTTTTAGTTACTGAGAGCCAAAATATTTGATTCAGCATTCAGGTATCTTTGGGTGGTCAGCTCTAAATGTAATGTCTTTTGATGATTGCAGCTTTGGCTTTGAAGTCTGCTTTCAATTGTATCCGTTTATGACTGCGGCTGCATTGAGAGGTACCTGAGGCCTAGATCAAAGGTCTTACCCTAAGACTTTAGTCTCCTAGATAACAAATCCTTATCAAATTATCTATTCTATGCTACTTCCAGGATATAACAGACTAAGGTAACGATAAGAATACTCAAGTCCTATTCCTTTGTCTCATTTGCTCTATAAAAACTTTGTACTAAGAATCAATAAATGGAGTTCATCATTCTTCCTTGAACTACCCACATGGTCTGGTCATTTCTTATTCACTTCTCCAATCATGCTTAGTGCTGGACACTGAGCAGCCCACGGCAGACTAGGATACTTACTACCTCCGTAAAAGACACACTAGCCAGCATTTTCTGAAATAGGGTCCTGAATATTGCTAGAGCATCAGTTCTCCAAGTATAGGCTGAGATTCCTCAGGATATCTGAGACCCTTTCAGTAGATCCTTGAGGTCAAAACTGTTTTCATAAAAATACTAAGATATTTTAATTTCTAATATGGAAAATATCAATAGATATAAATCATGAACAAAAACTCTTTTGAGGGTCTTCAACAGTTTTTAAGAGAATAATGGAATCCTGAGACCAAAAAGTTTGAGAATCATTGTATTTGAGTACTGTTATTCCTGGCTTGGAGGATAATTGCAAATGAGAAGGAGAGAAGTGAAAATAACTTACACAGAATTACCTTGATTGCCTTAGCCATTTCTGTGAAGATGGATGTTTTGGTTAGTTCAACTGATTAAAGAATGGTGCTTAAGGGCTTGATTTTTAGTTCTCTATTCTATGGCCACAGACTATAGGATTAGCACACAAATGCATTGTAAATGGCTCTAGGTAAGCTCTTTTTACTTAAAACAATTGATCTTGCTATGTTGTTACCTTTGTGACTGGAATGGTAAGTTAGGGCAGGGACTGTCTCTCAACTATCACCTTGGTGTAGAACCAAACCAATGAGTGGCTCTTCAACCATGATTATGACATACATAGAATATTTTCTTTTTTTCCTTAAACGACAATATTTTAAATTAATTGGCTTTAAAAAATCAAACATTTTCCATACCTTATATCACCAGTATTACTTTCAATAGTTTCAACATGTTACGTTAATTTATTGTATCTTATTTTGCATATAGCTTAATTAAAAAGGAGTTAAACTGATGATCCCTAATGTCACTTCCAACTCCATCTCAATACACAAAAAGTATGCAAACAGAAAGTCTTCTGGACAGTTCTTGAGCTTTTCATTTACCCTCCTCTTGCCCAATGTCTATTACAAGACAGTCTGCTTCTACTCTTTGCATATAGAGAAATTCTTTTTTCCCAAATTGTCCCATATTAACATTGATGCTAACTTACCCTGAGACTCCCAATTCTATTATTCCACTTACCTTCCACTCTCCCTTCTTTTTCACCTTCCTTATCACATCATGCATAATCTCTTTAAAAGAAAAAAGAGAAAAAGACCACACATTAGTTAAGTAAAAAGAACACACAAAGTTTTCCCAACAACCACCTCAACACTTAACACACAGACTAAGTCACTTATTTCCTTCAAGGGAGAAATGCATGACTCTTCAGTTATGCATTTCAGTCTACTTGAGGACTGGCCCATATTCCACACATATTGAAGATACATCTCCTTTTCCTATTAAGTAAGTTACAGTAATAAATGAGAGTCAGTCAAGTAAAATGTTATAACAAAGGAAGAAACCACAAATTGGTAGATGCATAAAGATCTCCTCTTTTTTTGGATGGGAGAGGAGTGACTGGTGTGGAAGAGCCAATAAAATTTCAACTGCTACAATACTTGACATAATATCTGGCCTCTGTAATTCTATAACTCTGATTACATGTATAGAGTTATGATTTTGCCTTTTAGAACTTTTAACTATAAGTGCTATATTTTTCCATTCTGGGGAAAGTAAACGAATCAATATTTCTTGCTATAGAATTCCCATACATACATACATATATATAAACATTTATATACAATTATATTAAAAGGTAAAGTCTTTATTCCCTTCTTAGGGTCTTTGGATTAGGAATTTACTTTTCCTCCCCTATAGAATCTGCGCTAACATTTCACATATGTAATCCCAAGGAAAAAATGAAGTATCTCTATGATGCCTCTGATCCTTTGTTTTAGAGACCATTCTCTTGGCAGATAATTGGCATGTAACCTGTTAAGATTAATTGTCCCTTGCTTTTTGTTCTCACCCCTTAAATCAGTGGAGAAAGTCTTCCCCTCTTTTTCCAATGATAACCTCATAAAGTTTCCACCTAGACTCAGTCCCCTAAGCATCTGGAAACACAGAAACTTTCATATTCTCCTTGTTGGCCAACCTTTAGTAAGCCAGAGAACATTCAATCTCACACTCTCAGCTTCTTCAACCAATTACTGGACACAAAGAGCCCAATAATAAATCTGGAATCCAAAGTTGCCAGTAACACCTTGTTGCCCACCAATCACCACCCTAGAACTTTGTAAGGCCAAGCATGAGCAGCTTTCCAGAGGACTGCTTCTGTGAAGAGCTTTCAAGGTTCTGATTACATAGTATAGCAAACTCTCTATTTATTCAATAACAAATCAGAGCAAAACATTTACAGAAAATCAAGGTTCAACACTGACGATGTTACAATTTATCACTGAAAATCAAAATCCATCATTCACCATGTCATAACAACTTATCACTAAAATGGCCACATAGTTTTCACCAAAGTGGTCACATAGTTTTCAACAAAGTACATTCATTTAATCAATCACAGAGTCCTTAATTCAATCACAAAGTACAATAGTCAAAGTCCCCCACCCATGGGGTGCAATTAAGTTACAACTTCAACAGTCACTACTCAGTACTCTCTTAAGGGGTAGTGGAAAGTACAACAACCATCCACCATGTAATGTAATACCAAGCAAAGGCAACTTCCCAGGTTCAAAATACCAGCACAGGTGCTCTCTATTTTATTCAGTGACAAACCAAGAACAGAGAAGATCAAAACATGACATCATTCAAAATACAGCATTTACTAAGTGTGATTAAATAATCTCCAAGTACTACCCCACCCCAGGACCTTCCCAATCATTCAATCAATTACAAAGTCCCTGTTCTAAAATACTACTCCACCCCTAGGCTATACCTTAATTAAGTTCACCACAAAACCCATCTTCTCAAATGGAGATTAGTTTCCAAACATAGGTAAAGTACCTTCATTTGTCAATCACAGAGCACAATAAGGTCAAAAGTTCCCCACCCCTGGATCACAATTGAATCTACCCCAGAGTTACATCAAGTTTAAACACAGCACTTAATACCCAAATGGAGCTCTTTTCTTCATCTTGACACGAGGCAAGTTCTCAGCAATCTTAGTTCCTGGGGAGACAAGGCTTAGCAAGGCCATAAGATACATTGCCAGTCCCTTCATGAATTTATCCTCTGTCTGTAGAACAGTCCTAGAACCCCTGAACACATTAGCAAAGCCCTCTCCCAGGATTTCTGTAAACATACAACAAGAAAATCCTTCTTCAGGGCTTCCGAACCAACAGAAAGGTTCCCAGACCCCTGCAACAACAGCACTGTCCTTCACCAGTGGACAGTATTCACTCTGTCTGTAGGACAGTCTCCAGACCCCTGCAACAACAGTACTGTCCCTCATCAGTGGACAGTATTCACTCTCTGTCTGCAGGACAGTCTCAGGGCTTCTTAACCAAATGCCAGGTTCCAGGACTTCTTCAACAGGACAGTCTTTCACCAGTGGATAAATCTGGCAAAATAACATCAAAACAGACAGACAAAGTACCAGCAAAACAGCCATGTCTCCTCAGTCCTTGGCAGCTCAGGGGGGCAGGTCTCAAAAGTCCAGGGCAATTCAAAGCGGCCACCAGCAATTCTCTTAGTCTCTCTCTCTCCACGAGGTGCTGCTTCCAAAAAGATCTTCCGCCTCTCTCTTGTGTCTCTCCAAATCTACATCACCAGCTCCTCCCAATTCAGGACTTTCTTTTCACATCAACAAGCCCATCCCACAGGTGGGATTAACAAACTCTGGGTTTTAACACAATCAATTTGAAAACCAAGCCAATACAGGGGAATCTTTAATTGCCATTACTATCACACACCCCTAGGTCACAAGTATATTATAATTTCATCAGTCACTACTCAGTATCCTACTTCATCAGTCACTACTCAGACAATTTCATCAGTCACTACTCAGTACCCAAGGAGAGGTCTTTTCATCTTGACTCAGAGCAGGCTTTCAGCTTCCATGGTCCCAGCCCCGCTCGAATCTAACCAACTGCCACCTGAGTTCAAAGGCAGACGGCTCCCAGTTCCTTGTCCAACTCTCCATGCAGTTCCTGCTCCATACTGAAGCTCACAGTGTCCAGTCCACCTCAAATCTCTCACAGTCTCTGTTCCTGGGAAGACAACGCTTAACAAAGCCACAAGAAAATTCATAAACATTAACAAAATCACAACATTTGTATGAAGTGCTGGAACCACAGTCATGCTTCCTCAGTCTTTGGCAGCTTTGGCTGGCCTTCAGAAATCCTCAGCAGCACCTCAGTAGCACCGGCTGGCCCTTGGTCTTCAGCACCATACACTCTGTTCTCAAAATCGAAATCCCTTTATCCGCCCTCCATGTGGCTTGCTCCAAGAAATTCTGTCTCAGTTCTCAATTCCCATTCCTCTTCTCAGTTCTTCTCAATTCTTAGTTCAGTCTTCAGTCCGGCAGCAGCTGCCCTGCCTCCATGATGCTTACCCCTAGGAAATTCTGACTGTCTAGCTTGTGCTCTTCCTTAACACGGTATAGCTCCTCTCTGTTCAGCCCCTTCCTGTTACATCAGCAACAGGGGATCATACCTTCTGTTTCTTTAACAGAGGTTTAATTTGAAACTAGGTGCTAAGTACCTAATCAGCTTTCTAATACAAAGGGATCTTCAAATTTTATTACTATTACAAACTGTCAAAAAGAACTGTCAGAGATCAGACTTTTCCTATACAAAAAGGACAGGCTGAGAAGTCATCTTCTAAGCTATCGCATCAACTCAGCATGGGGAACAGTCACATTATCACCCCAATCTGGACACAGGTTTGGAGGCTCCCTGTATCTCACTCCCATTTCCAGATAGCTGTAAAGAATATTCTTTAATAAATCTCCTTTGGATATGTAAATTTTTTGTAAGTTTCCTCTTCCTCTCCCTCACGTAGATGCTTGTGTTACTCCACAATCACTTATTTGGAGGAGCATTTGTCACCATCTGAAGGAAGTGAAATGAGTATAAGAAACAGAAAGTCTCCTAATTTAAAAATTCCTCTTATTCAAGGGCAGTGAGGTGGCTTGGTGGATAGAGCTCTGCACTAAGAATCAGGAAGATTCATCTTGAATTGAAATCCAGCCTCAGATACTTACTAGCTGTATGACCTTGGGCAAGTCACAACCCTATTTCCCTTAGTTTCTCATCTGTAAAATGGGATGGAGAAGGAAATAGCAAACCACTCCAGTATCTTGCCAAGAAAATCCCAAAGAGGGTCACAAAGAATTAAATATGACTGAAAGGACTGAACAACAATAAATTCAAGGAGCACTCATTCTAAGTGCTGCAGTAAATAATCCTACTTTGGGAGGGAGCTAATTTTTATTGATACCTTTTGTTCTTAAATCACCTTCATTTCCCAATTTATCCCTTTCTCTCCCAGAGAACCATTCCTTATAAAAAATAAATAAGGGAAAAAACCCCATAGTTGTGCAAAACTAAACAAAGGTCTGACATTATATGTGGTACGTCCTCCACCTCTGCAAAGGAGGAAGAAAGGTAAATGCTGTGTCTCTTCTTCAGAGCCAGTTTTCCTCACTGTGATTACACAGCCTTCAGATTCAGTTTTCTTGATGGTGCTGCTCTTTTCGTGTATACTGCTACAGCCATTAGACAGGCTGTTTTCTTGATTCTGATACTTCATTTTGTGTCCATTCTCAGAGGTAACAGAGGATAGCCTAAAATGTGCTGGATTTGGAACTGGTGGACCTAGCTTCCAATTGTGCTTCTCCCCTTACTATGGCATTGAGCAAATCACAAAATCTCCTTCAGCCTCAGTTTTCTTATCTGTAAAAACAGAGGACTGAACTAGAAGGCTTCTAAGGGCCCTGTCAGTTATAAATTTTTGATCCTGTGAAGTCTTCTTATATTCTTCTCTGTATTCTCAGTCTTAATTGTTTCTACATTGCAGTAATTACAGTCATGAACCACAATTTGTTTAGCTAGTCCTCCAATCTGTGTGCATTTACTTTGTTTCTAGGCCTTTGCTATTACAAAAAATAGTGCTGCTATTAATATCTTAACATATATGGGAAATTTCACCTAATGGTGGGCTCTCCAAATCAAAGGACTCACAGCAAGCTTGAAAGACAGATGTAAACATCAGATATTTTAACCACTGAGCCCATCTAGAGCAAGTGCTGGGGCAGGGTTTAATGGATATTAGTGTGTAATAAGCCCAAATTAAGATGATCCCTAAGCAGCATCACTATTTTTTCTGAGGGGGGAAGGCAAGGCAATTGGGGTTAAGTGACTTGCCTAAGGTCCCACAGCTAGTAAGTATTAAGTGTCTGAGGCTGGATTTAAACTCAGGTACTCCTGACTCCAGGGCTGGTGCTCTATTCACTGTACCACCTAGCTGCCCCAGCATCACTATTTTTAATATTTGATGTTTAAATACTGGAGTAAATCAAATCACCCTTGAGGCTTAAAGATACACCCAGCAAATTGGTAAAGATGACAAACAACTGTAAAAATCAATGTTGGAGATACTGTGGAAATCCAAGTGTACTTATAATACATTGCTGGGGGAGTGGTGTGAACTGAGCCAACCATTTTGGAAAGTAATTTGAAATTATGTGACTATAAATACCAATACCTTTTAACCCAGAGAACCCATCACTAGACATATATCACAAGAAAGTATAAGATAAAAAGAATTGTCCCCTATCATACCAAACATTCACAGCAGCAGAGAACTGGAAACAAACTAGATGTCTATCAATTAGGGAATAGCAAAACGGACTGTGGTACATGAATATAACTTAATATTAGTAAATTGTATGAAAAAAGTTAATACAAAGAATAGAGAAACATGGGAAGACTTCTATGAAGGAAAGAAACAAAGCACTTACTCTGTGCCAGACATTTGTATTAAGTGTTGAGGATACAAATACAAGCCAAAAAAAATTACTGCCTTCAAAGGCTTTCCATTCTAATGGGGGGGAGCAACAATACATCAAACTGAAAAGCAGAAGACTGAGGGTAGAAAATGGAGATACCCTGAGGTGGTGCATGTTTTTGAATTTTGGAAGCCAGGAAAAGGGTCAGGAGTAGACTGTAATAAAGCCATATTGGGACCCTCCACAAAATGAAGGCTCTAGGAGGAACTCACTAACAGGAGAAGAGGACAAGCATTACAGAAGCATATTCTAAGTTGAAAAGGCTACAAGGGCAGCAGGATGTTCCAGGATAAGGAGACCCTAGGTGCTGAGAAATCTGATGCAACGTGAAATAAGAAGAACCAGGAAAACTATTACAACAATATATGTAGAAAGAACAACAAAAACTGCAACTGAATGCTGTGTACTTATAATGAAGAGATGTAAGAATACAAGCTCCTTATTAGCTTCTTTGCAGAAAGGGGAGACTATGGGGTAGAAAACTTAATATGTTAGATTTTATTGATATCTTAGTAAATTTTGATGAAGTATGGATTTTTTTCTCTATACCTTTTATTCTTGTTGTATGAGATTGCTCTCTGGAAGGGGTAGAAAATATATTTGGAGATGAAAGTCATAGGGCCATAGATTTTGGGCTAGAAGCTACCTCAGAAGTTATCAAGTCCAACACCTTAATTTTACAGATGAGAAAACTGAGGTTCAGAGAAAGGTTAGGGAACTTGCCTTTACACAATAGGTATAAAGATGGGATTTGAACCTTGATCTTCTTGAAAACAAGTCCAGCACTCTATTTACTATATCATAATGCCATCACAATGTAAAAACAAAAGAAATCAGTAATTTTTTTTTTTTTGCTTTTCTGGAGGGGGGGGAAGGCAGGGCAATTGGAGTTAAGTGACTTGCCCAAGGTCACACAGTTAGCAAGTGTTAAGTGTCCGAAGCCGGATTTGAACTCAGGTCCTCCCAACTCCAGGACTGGTGCTCTATTCACTGTGCCACCTAGCTGCCCCCCAAAATCAATAATTTTAAAATAGTGGAGTGTTAGGGGATCCAAGTATATGATTAATATTTATAAGAACACTTCAGACACCCAGGTTCTAGTCCCAGCCCTTTTACTAACTCCTTGGTAGTCTTAGACAAGTCATTTTATCTCAATGCCCCTTAGTCTCTTCATCTGTAAAATATAGTGACCAAAATAGAGAACAGGTGATTTCTAATCTGGGGGGGAGGGGGCTAGCTCTAAAGGTATATTTTAAAAATCTCTAAATTTGAATTTTGATTCCCCTTAATATAAAGAAAAATTACATGCCATGAATACTTTCTTAGGTAGAGAGAAAATATCATTGGGAAATTAAATAATAAGCTGATACAATTTCTCACGGACTGATAATAATAGGAGTCAATAACCTTCTCCACCAACTCATTTCCTTTCCCCAATTCTGAGGATAAAGTCCTGGGTGTTTGCAATAGTCAGTTTTTGGCCCTTGCCCTGAGTTTTTCTAATCTAACAAATAAAGGAAATAAGAATTAGAGGCCCTTTTAGTTAGACGTATCAAGTCGCTTGAATTATTTGCTTATAATAATCCCTTGCAACCCTACTTCAAAGCCCTTCTGGACCTGATTCATTATGTTAGCTCAAGACATAATTCTTCTATGACCAAGGTAGGTTCCTTGACACTTCCCTTCAAGTTTTTGTTATACTACTCTAGTCCACAGTCTGTATCTTTAAGGGAAGTCATTTGTAGAAGTCAGAATCTATTATCCCTATAGTCAAGCACTGTAACCTCAAGCATGTTACCTCTGCCAACCCAACTTCTAAGTAATCCCTAAATCAATCCAACCTCTCCAAAGGGCCATCAAAAGACCAGAGTCAAGCCTAGTACTATCTGAGGGCATTTCCAGAACAGTCTAATATCTCCAAAGTACTTAAGGTCGTTGAATTCAGTCAAGATCTACAAGGGACAAGAATATTAAAAAATCATGGTATACTTGAAACCTTGGTATTCACTCTCATTTACCACAATGACGTATATACAAAGATAGCATGTATTCAGGGCCAGGAATCTTATGGCTTAAAGGAGTCAAGAAAGAACCAAAGATATTCTGGCACAACCAAATTTCTTCAAACTACAAGGGTCTCATGGATTATAATTATTTTTATTAATATTACTATTCCTAATAATTATTATTTATGCTGATTATCATAATGACTCATATCTATAGAGTAAGTTTTACAAGTCCTTTCCTCACCATTGCCCTATGAGGTATAATAATTTCTTGCCATTCAGTTGTTTCAATCACTTCTGGCTCTTCACTGCCCCAATCTGAGGTTTTCTTGATAAATATACTAGAGTGGTTTGCCATTTCCTTCTCCAGATTATTTTACAGATGAGGAACTGAGGTCAGCAGGGTTAAGTGACTTTATAGTAAGTGTCTGAGGCCAACATCTGACCTTGGGAAGATGAGTCTTTCTGACCACACCCAACATTCTATCCACTGGTTACCTAACTTACCCTATATAATAACTTACACTTATATGTTTACATTAAGGGTTTTTGGTCAATGTTGTTCAGTCATTTCAATTGTATCTGAATCTTTGTGACCCCATTTCAGTTTTTCTCAGCAATGATACTTAGAGTGGTTTACCATTTCCTTCTCTAGCTCATTTAACAGATAAGAAACTGAGGCAAATAGGGTTAAGTGACTTGTCTAGGGTCATACACTTAGAAGTGTCTGAGGACAGATTTTGCTAAATAATTTGTTTCCTTCTTTCTCCCTCCTTGGCAAGTCACTTAACCTATTCATCTATGCACATACACATGTACATACTGCATACAGCATATACATATAAACATATGCTTCATTCACACAAAATAGTTAAATTGTAAAACCATCTGGGCAGGGATCATATCTGATTTAGTGTTTTGTATTGTATCATTTTTGGTTTTCAGGAAACATTGCCTACATCATTGAGCAATTTGGAGGAACAATATAATACAACTCCTATAAATATTAAATTCAAATATCTATCACATAAGACTCGCCCCACTTGTCACTTACTTTAGTAATTAATGAAATAATAAATTTCAAGCAGTTGGGAAGGAATGCGTAAATGCTAAATAAAAAATAAGTAGAAATGCACCCAAATTCTGAATCAGAATCAACACACTAAAAAGTACCACCAAATAGCATATGCAGGTAGTAATCTATGAACTGTTTATGAAAAGGAATGAAATGCACTGTATAAGAAACAGAAAGCAGATGTCATTTGTTATTACTTCAGATTTTTTTTAACAGTCAAATACAATCCAAAAAGAGACCAGGCAATGAGAATCAGAAAAGATCTGGAAACAGATTAACCAAAAAGATGATTTAAAATGTCATCCTGAGGATTTATACACTATACAATCAAGAAATTAGCCAAAGTAATAAAAAAAACCCAACTACTATTCAGTTGTTTGAGAACACAATGAAAATTCCTGAGATTAGTTATTACTAAATAATAGCCAACAATGTCCTGCTTTTTTTTTTTTAAAGAGTGAGGAGACACAAATGGAAGAGAGTATAGTTTAACATGGCTTTCTGAAAAACTAATCCTGCCGGGTCATATGCTACAATCTGCATATTATTTAAATATGTACTATAATTCATAGACTCATAAAACCTTAGAGTGAAGGGAAAGCTTAATAATCACAAAGCCCAACCACCCACCTAAAGCAGGAATCTTCTCTGCAGAATTCTTAAGAGTCATCCTACCTCTCCCTGAACACTTTCATCAGTTCATGACTTTTTTTTTTTGCATTTTGGAAAGGGGAAGGTAGGACAACTGGGGTTAGGTGACTTTCCCAAGATTATATGGCTAGTAAGTGTTAAGTGTCTGAGACCGAATTTGAACTCAGGTCTTCCTGAATCCAGGGCCGGTGTTCCATTCGCTGTGCCATTTAGCCGCCCCAGTTCATGACTTTCTGAGGCAAGCTATTCATTCATTCCATTGCTAGATGGCTCCAGTTTTCAGTTCCTCCCTCAGATTGAGCTAAAATTTGCCTAGTGGACAGGGACCATGCCTAATTTTTGCATAACATCATGCATGTGTATCCATTTTAAACACTAACAAAAGATGAGGCTTAAGGAGTCAGAGAGAACTTGCCATGGATCAGGATCATGTCCTATCTCTGACACACACCAACTACGTGGCCATGAGCAAGTCTCTAAACCTTTCAATGTCCCAGATGTGCATCAGTGAAGGAAGTTTCCACACTAGGAATTCTCCACACTGATGAACTCACAGGTATCAACCAAAAATAAAAAAAAGTTAATGAAATAAGATACTGCTATCACACATATACATATGCATATGGTCATAGTTTAAGAGCAAGACCTAATAACTTCTTTGTTCAGAACTGGCTTGCTGATGCCTCAACAATATCTTTTTCACTTTAATGTCTACAAAAGTCAGAAGTTGACAGTATTTGTAATAACCAGGTGCAGCAAAGACAGAGTGAATATTGTGCTCTCTGAGCACCTATTCTTCTATAAATGAGCATTCTATAGTCTACAGTCCTATCAACATTCCTCCTGTAAGGTGAAGAGTAGACGGACGGACACACACACACACACACACACACACACACACACACACACACACACCTCCTGTACTCATTGCCAAGTAAACACAAGCAATTCTAGCAATTGCCCTAAGACCAAGACCTCCAGTAGGTTGGTGATATGCATTTTAAAAATGTCTGCTATTAACTTAATGAAAAAATCTGATATACTGTCAGATATGAACCTCTTCTCTAGCTAGTACAAGATCAAAAAATAAACCCATTGAGTTTAAATTTTAATATTCTATTTGCACAGATAAAACTCTCTGGTTTCACTAACTTGACAGTGTTGCAAGCAAAAATAACAGGTTCTCAGAAATTTCAATTAGTTACATTTATACTATCTTTGTTGGGCAGCCTCAAAACTTGAAAACCTTGGCAAAGCCACATCATGTGTGTCTAAAGTCAATTCAGTGATTCTTAATGATTTGGAATTTTTCATCATTGGATGAGACTGCGTTGAGGATTCCCTTTGCTAAGCAAACCTACCACTAGAGATAGTATAAGTTAACATAGAGGTTCCCAAACTTATTTGACCTACCCCCACTTTTCAAAAAAAAAAATTACTCAGTGCCTCCCTGGAAGTATACCTGCTTTAACCCTTTGATGCTTTTTTTAAATTTACATCATTTCAAAAAATATATATAGTTTTTTTAAATGATGTATCTTAAATTTAATAATTCATTGTAAATTTGTGGGGTTTTTCCTGCATTAATATTTTGATGACACAATATTGCATCTCATGTAACCATACTTATAACAAGTCATTACACGCACATATTCCCGCAGAGGCATGCTGGACTTCCTGACAACATGACACTTGCCTGCCAACACTTACTTGTTAAGACCTGTCCAAGGACTTGATCACTGATTGTTTATAACTTGCATTTTGTGCATTTATTTGGAAAATAAAGTAATCACTACAACTTTAACTGTGTTACACAACAGATGAAACATGTTCAAATAGTTTTTCAAAATTTTCCTTATTTTTCCACCACCCCCTTATTTTTATTTAATATCCCACAACTGCACTGTAGGCTACTATTACCTTTTCCCTCATCGTTCCAGCACCTCCCTTCCACCCCACCAGGCATGGTATTACCCACTTTGGAAACTTATGAGTTAATTCTAAACAAAATCACAAGAATAATATTTAAAATATTTGAGAACAATAGACCAACATTTCACACCAAATATCAAGATAAGTTCAAAATGGGTACATTATTTAGACATAAAAGATGATGACAGCATAAGCAAATTAGGGGAACATGGAAAAAGTTACCTGTCAGATCTAAGAATAAGGGAAGAGGTCCATGACCAAACAAGAGACAGACATCACAGGACACAAAATGGATAATTTTGATTTCTTGAAATTTAAAATTTTTTGCACAAACAAAAACAATGCAGCCAAAATTAGAAACAGGAAAAATTGGGGGGTGGGAGATTTTACAGCAAGTTTCTCTAATAAAGGTCTCATTTTTCAAATATATAGAAAACTGAGCCAATTAATAAATGGTCAAAGGATCTGAACAGGTAACTTTCAGAAGAAAAAAATCCAAATTGACAACAGTCATATACAAAAAAATTCTAATACTTTTTTAACTTTATTTTTCTTGGTCTGTTTTCTTTGACAACATGACTAATATGGAAATATGTTTCATGTGACTGCACATGTATAACCTGTATCAAATTATTTGCTTTCTCAATGATGGGGACAGGGAGAAAAAAAATTTGGAACTCAAAATTTAAAAAAAGAATGTTAAAATTTTTTTACATATAATTAGAAAAAATATTTTTAAATTCTCTAAATCACTAATAATTAGAAATGCACATTGAAACAACTCTGAGGTACCACTTCACAGCCATCAGATTGATTAATATAAGAGAAAAGGAAAATGACAACTGCTGAGGGGATATGGAAAAATAGGTACATTAATGCACTGTTCCTGGAGCTGTAAACTAGTCCGACAATTCTTGAGAATAATTTGGAACTACACCCAAAAAGGTATAAAACTGTGCATAACCTTTGATCCAGCAATAACACTACTAGGTCTGTATCCCAAAAAGATCAAAGAAAAAAGAAAAGGATCTATGTGTACAAAAATATTTATAGCAGCTCTTTTTGTGGTGGTAAAGAACTAGAAACTGAAGAATATCTATCAATTGGGGAATGGTATATGGTATATGATTGTGATGAAAGTTGTTCAGTCATTTTTCAGCTGTGTCCCACTTTTCATGACCCATTTTGGGTTTGGTTTGGTTTTTTTTTTTGCAAAGATACTAGAGTGGTTTGCCATTTCCTTCTCCAGATCATTTTACAGACAAGGAAACAGAAGCAGAGGCCTGGCACTCTATCCACTGTGCCACCTAACTCCCCACCTAGCTGTGACAGAAAACTATCATGGCTTTGGAAAAACCTGGGAAAATTTGTGTGAGCTGATGCAAAATGAAGCAAGCACTACTTACTTACTGAAATGAATAGCAATACCGCAACAATGGTTAACTGTGAAAAACATAGCTCCTCTGATCAAAACAATGATCTAAGACAATTACAAAGAACTCATTAAAAAAAAATTATATCCACCTCCAGAGAGAGAACTCAGAGAGGGCTCTGAGTGCATACTGAAGCATATTTTTTTCACTTTACTTTTCTTGCTTTTTTTTCTAACAACATGGATAATGTAGAAATGTGTTTTTTGTAATTTCACCTATCATATTTCTTCCCTTCTCAATGGGTAGGCTAGAAGACAGAAGGAGGAAAAGAATATAGAACTGAAAATAAAAAATTTTAAGGAAAAAATTTAAAAAATATTTGAGAACACATTTTTAAAGTACTATGCTTTTAAGGTACCCAACTATTTAAAAAAAACACACAAAATAATAACAAATCATTTTTATCCGGACATTAAATAGTTTCCCTAAGGATCTCTACTAGGCCAAGGTTTTCAGTTATTCTGCATAATTACATAAAAGTAACAAAACCACATTTTATATTTTCCTATAATCCAAACTTCACAATTTAGACTACCTTTTTTCCCAGTTAGTTCAAATTAGGGAGATCTTCCCACAATCACAGGTATTTGGCAAAAACATTTTGTTGATGATACTAAATGAATTCAATCAATTTTAAGACAGTTTGGTACAAAAACACTGAAGTTGGAGTTAGAGGACCTCAAATCCTGGCTCTGCTACATACTACCTATGCAACTGTGGGCGGTCACTTAATGTCTTTGAGTCTCAGTTTCCTCATCTGTAAAATAAGAGGTTTCCACACTGAGAATCCCAATAGCAGTTACTTCTCTATCAAATTATCTATTTACTTTGCACATATTTTGTATGTACATATTTTATACATACTTATGTGTATATATTGTATGACACTGCGCAACTCACTTAAACTCTCTGTACCTCAGTTTCCTCACATGTAGAATGAGGGGATTGGACTCAATAGCCCCTAAGTTTTGTTCAAGCTTTAAATCTATGATCCTATGAACTGTACTGAGGTTCCTCAAAACCTACAGAGCAGCTTCTCAGTGCTTCCTATGAGAGGAAGCAGAACCATCTCAGCCCCGCCTGATAAAAGAGAAATGAACAATGCTTAAGGTACTCCTCACAGAGAAGAATGGAATCAAACCATCTAGGGTCCTCATTACTACTTCTCAAGACTGGCATATCTCAATTCATAGAGGCATTATTCTAAAAAGCCTCAATGTAACTTTTCTAGAGGTTGATTAGTTGAATGATAGAGCTCTTTATTTCCAAATATTCTGGGAAGGGAATAATATTGTAAGTAATGGCTATTCCTGTTTCAGGCCCCAGTGAACTAGGAAAAGCTCTACCCTCTTCTTTTCAACAATTTTTAAATTCTCTCACCTAGATCTGTTTTTTTGTCAATTGTTTTTGGTAAGTGATAATGTACATTATCTTCTATTTTCGATTTTGTTCTAAAATTTTTTCTTGTCTCGTGGATTCACTGATTTCATTTCAAGGAGGCCATTACTTGAGTAAGGTTTATAAACTCCTGTGATGAGCTGTTTATTTTGCTAACAATTCTTTATTCCCAAGGGCTTATTTAATTTTCATTATTTGGTTTTAGTTTTTTTAGGAACTTTTCTAGACCTTGTGACCAAGTCTTTTTTTTTTTTTCAAAACAAATAATATCTGTAAAGTGTCTAGCACAGAGCCTGGTAACAGTAGGCACTTATTACCTCCCCCTTTCTCTGAGCCTCTACTCGCAGTCATTATAGAATTCTCTCCTGTATTCATGTCTTGGGTGTCTCTGATTCAATGAAGTTTCTTTATCACAGCAAATATCCTGTTCTGTTAATGCATATTTCCAGCCTCAATCCACTTCCCCCTGCATGCTATGATGGGACAATGGAGTTCAGTGTAGTCCTAATCTATATTATCTGAGCTCTACTGGTTTATTCTTACCCTGATATATCTGTGCTGATAATGCTGGCAGATTTTAGGGTGTCTCTATAACTCTCCTAGTTCTGGTTTCCAAAGAGGGCAATAATGCCCCCTGGGGTACACTAATAATGCAGGGGGGTGTAGTAGCCTCAGGTACAGTTTGGGGGGGCACTGAATAAAAATAAGGGTTGACCTAATCTAAACCCAGGGGCCTACTGAGTAACGTTTTATTTTAAAGGGGGAGGTCGGCCAAATATGTTTGGGAATCTGTTATATCCTCAAGGATATCTGAGATCAGTGGTTTATAAACTTTCAGAGCTCCTAAGAAAGCTTTTGTGACCTCTGTAGAGCTTTACCAGTTTCTATCTCCTCAGAGTACTACAAGTAATCTGCTGCCTTGAACTTCCTCCGTGAAACACTGGTTTTCCTGACCTCAGTGTGCTTGAAAAACCTCTGGTCTTCAGTGCTAGGTTTCCCAGTCCAGAGTTCAAACGGTGCCTTACTGGTTTCTGCCTTTTTGTGCGATCTTGGGCTGAATAAAAGGACTATAGTTCTTTTTTCAATTTCTTGATCATTTATTCAGTCTAGTGCTCTTTTTTTAATCTTTGTTGGAGGATTTGTGTGAGAACTGGGATGTTTTGCTCCTGGTTTATGCAGCCATCTTAACCAGAAGTAGAAAATCTAATCTTGTATAGATGCCTTTGATCCAAAGCCATTTCCACCTAATTATCTATTTGTCCTTCCATTAATTCTTACCACTGGTTCATTAGCACAATACCACCTTTGCTAGAGTATATAGAAAGACTTAGTATTGAGGGGGAAAAAAACTAAGCCAAACCCTAAAAATGAAATAAAATCTAAATCATTAATAATTAGAAGTGCAAATTGTACATTTCTAGAATATGCTGAATTATATTGTATGTTTCAAGTCCCTAGAAATAAAGGGTATTCCAATTCCTTAAGGGAATACACAATTTTGCATATATTTAAAACCACAGAAATAATACAGGTTTCTATAATATAAAAAATTTATAAATATAAAATATTTATAGCAGCTCTTTTGTGTAAACTGTGCATACCTTTAATTTTCAATTCTAGAGTTTTAAATACATGCCAAACTGTGCATCCCCTCAACTTCCAATTCTTTGCCACCACAAAGAGAGCAGCTATAAATATTTTATATTTATAAATTTTTATAAATACTATATAAATGTTATTTCTAGGGTTTGAAATATATGCAGAACTATGCATACTCTTTTACCCAGCAATACCAACACCAGGTCTACATCCCAAAGAAATCAAAGAAAAAGAAAAAGGATTTATATGTTGTGATAGTAATGGCAATTAAAGATTCCCCTGTATTGGCTTGGTTTTCAAATTGATTGTGTTAAAACCCAGAGTTTGTTAATCCCACCTGTGGGATGGGCTTGTTGATGTGAAAAGAAAGTCCTGAACTGGGAGGAGCTGGTGATGTAGATTTGGAGAGACACTAGAGAGAGGCGGAAGATTTTTTTGGAAGCAGCACCTCGTGGAGAGAGAGAGAGACTAAGAGAATTGCTGGTGGCCGCTTTGAATTGCCCTGGACTTTTGAGACCTGCCCCCTGATCTGCCAAGGACTGAGGAGACATGGCTGATTTACTTTTGACCTTATTGTTCTCTGTGATTGACAAATGAAGGTACTTTGCACCCTTACCATCTGCAAAAGAATATATTTTTCCTGATGTTGCCCCTTTTAGATAATCCTGCAGTATTTTTCTGGTGTACTTGCAGAGTCCAAGAACAAGTACTTTGCTGCTGACTATGAGTGATGATTTACATTAAGTTTGACCAAGTTAGATGAAATCATTGAAAGTAAATAGTGATTTAGCATTTCTCAAACCATGAGAATACTTTTCTTCCTGGGAAAGTGCAAGCCTTGTGAAGACTGAGGAATAGTTGAGAGAATACAAAAAATAGTCTCCCTCACTCTCATGTAGGTCTCAGGAAAAGGTACTGTTGGATATAAAATGGCTTTTTACAGTATTGCTGACTATGACCCTACAATGGCAGGCAGGCTGTCCAGTCAGATACATTTCAGACCTACAGACCTGCAGGTGTAATGTTAATAGAGCTATTGTTTCATATCAGAGAACCACAAGCTTCCCCAGGTACCATTTATTCTCTTACCTAAGGGGCTGACAAACACTACAGGGAGGGAGAAGGGTACTGCATCAGGGAAAATGCAATTAGAAAAAGGAAAGAGCACAGAAGTTGGCGTTCAGCATCACGGTTGAATGAACTGATCCGATAAAACAAAACACAGGGAGACTAAGCCTCAGAGAAACAAGGAGAGTAGGTCATCTACTGTCAGAAATAACCCTTAAGAACAGAGTCCAACTCCTAGAGGGCTGCTTCCTTTAAGCAAACGCATAGGATTGTTAACAATACGTATAGCCACCAGGAAAAGGAAACATCTCCATCCAACTCTTCCAAGTTCAAATACAGGAAAGAGGTGGAGCACTTTGCTTGAATGTTTTAAAGACAATTTAAGAGCTTAGAATGCTCAAACCAAAGTTCTTGACCACATGTGTCTCTTTTACGGGAATCTGTGGCAATTTAAGATACCTAATTCTAAATTAAAACACCCTAGTATACTTGACTCCACAGAGAAAAGAATAGTAGTAATAAGGCTCTTTTGATCAACGGAAACTACAATGTGGTTCTAGAATCACATATCTGAGTACTACTATTCTAGTACTACCCTACTACTTTTACTAAACTTCTTACTAACATAGAATTTATTCATTTATTTTTAGCATTCATTTTTAAAGATTTTTAGTCTCAAGTTGTCTTTTGCCCTTCCCCACCCATTGAGAAGGCAAGCAATATGTCAATTATACATGTGAAGTCATACAAAACACATTTCCACATTAGCCATGTTGCAAAAATAAATAAATAAAAAACAAGAAACAAAGAAAGTTTTTTTAAAAAAGTATGCTGGAGAGGCAGCTAGGTGGTGTAGTGAATAGAGCACCAGCCCTAGAGTCAGGAGTACCTGAGTTCAAATTTGGCCTCAGACACTTAACATAAAACTAGCTGTGTGACCTTGGGAAAGTCACTTAACCCCAACTGCCCTACCTTCCCTCCTCCAAAAAATAAAAAAGTATGCTGGAGGTGGACAGTATTTTTCATCATGGGTCCTTTGGGATTGTCTTGAATCACTGCAGTGATTGATCATTGTATGAGTATTTTACAGTTGATCATCAACTAACATAGCATTTAAACAATAGGTGACTAACTGTTCACATTGCCATATAAGAGATTTTACAATACTAGGGCCTCAGAAATAGCTATGGGCCATGCAAAAATATAACATGAAGGGGTAGATGTTTCCCAAATGGAACAATGGTCTCAAATACCCTAGGTTATATTTCTTACTGCTCAGGAATAGAAATTAACACTTTGGGAAAAATACAATATGAAAAATTCAATCAAACCAAACAATCTTTTGATTTAGCAACCTGACAGAAAAAGATGGAAATAAACTGAAAAGTGTATAATCTACTTATATTGAGTTTGTGCATTTGAGAGATTCATATTACCCTAAATGAGAGAAGAAGGCAAGCCTGGAACATCAAGACCCAATTAGGTTAATACTCTTTTTATCTATTTCATCATTGTCATTCTAAGATAATAGGTTTGTCCTATCATAAAGTATACAATATTTCTTTCCTAAAAAATAATATAAGATCTCTGTGGTAAATTATTTTTAAAGACTATTTCAGCTCCAAGATTTTCTTAATCAGAGTCAGAAATGAGACTAACCTACATTTGATGCAAGCTTTTTTCACAGTATCTGATTTAATTTTCCTCAAAATCATTCATAACTAGTACACAATAACAATGTATATCCCACAGCTTCAAGAAGGCTTATTTTTCATCTTCCTATACTTTTCATAACTATATCATAGTTCATTACAGATAAGACTAGTTTAATAGAAAGTATAATTATAGCATATGAAACAACCTTTGTCCACTCTATCACCTCTAATAAGGTATTATGAAATCTGCTTGGAGCAAAGGGTTTTCCTCTGACCTGTCAGAAGTGATCTTCTTTAATCTTCTGTGGCATATTCAGGGTTCCTCTCATATTTATCACATTTTGCCTTTTATTGTGTACACACACACACACACACACACACACGTGCATTTGTCCCATATACCCTTTTGAATACAAGCAGGGGTTGTATGTATCTAATTCACCTCTATCACAATGCTGACCACAGTGCTTTTTTGCACATAGCAAGCACCCAATAAAGCTCAATAAATGAATGCAAAAACAGAATCAGCTCTGGTAATATTATTGCTCGATAAAGATTATTCATTGGCCCAGAGTGAACCAAAATTAACCTAATTCGTTATTGGTTAAGATTCCATTTAAGCCTGTCCCAGAAAGCAGACTAATTCCTGGTATCTTATGCTCACCATGAGAATGTGCTGGAATACAACCTGGAAATAACACTGTATTCAATATCCGCAGACAAGAGACAATCTGCCAACACAGAGAGCCTAGCCTTGGATCACCCCTACCATCTGCCTTCCTTGTTTCTATTCTAGAGCTATCAAGCAGTGCTAGAGAAAGTCTCAAATTAAGCACAATGTAAAACCTACAGGACCTTTGGATTTTGATTCTTCAACATTCCTTCTCAAATCATCCATGAATGTTCAACAAGTGGCTAACCTAGAAGACAAGAAATCCTTCAAGTAAGGCAAATGTCATAGGGAATACCTAGCTATGATTTCCAGCCAAAGAGAATACAGGTCCAGGGTAGGATGGGTCTGGTGTAGCCCCAGGCTCAGATATGCTAGAGTCAGTTCTTACCAAGGCAATTGTTAAATTTTCAGTATGAGTATTTATTTATACCTCAGAAGTTAGAACATGCTACAAATTGGGTTTTAATTTATTATTTTATTAATTGTCTAAATAAAGTGATGGAGAAAGTATTAATAATGTAGATTAAATTTAAAAGTGTGTCCTGCTATAGGAGAATCAGTGGTTAAGTATTTACGGCATGCCCATGGCCAGGGTACAAAACTAGCCCCTGATCATTCTTGCATTGAAGGATTCTTAAGAAATTGGTTCGACTTTAGGAGTCTGACTCTAGAATACAACCTCATATCCACAGAATTATATATAATGTAATCAAATACATATAGTGGTTTAAGGTCTGCAGAGTACTTTATAGAATTTTAGAGTTGGAAGCAAACTAAGACATTAGCTAGTCTAAGCCTATCAGAGGTCCCAAGCAATGAAATAAATTCTTTTTTCTGAGTTCATGCTTTATTTAATGAATTGTGTGTCACATGATGAAGGCGGCTTCTTCAGTCAAACAACTTGTTTATGAGAAAAATATATACACTTAATTAACTCTGTTGCTTTCACAGCTGAAGTTTTTTCAAACCTTGGCTAGAAGAAAAGGATGAGTAAAACATCTCCACACATAACCAGTACTTAATTATTTCTGTTATGTATAAATTGAAATATTTTAAAAATGAATGAACTGATAGTCAGGTTCTGCACCTGCCGAAATTGCGATCAATGTTATAGCCACTGCCCTTATTGTCCACTGATCTCCCACCATTCTCCCGCCCCAACTTATCCAAAATCACAAAGCTAGTGAACTGGTAGAGCAGTGTTCAGGAATAAGACAATCAGGAAAAATTGTATTTTCCACAGTTTTGGTTCTATTCAATTTAATAAAAATACATTTAAGTATCTTTGTACCAGGACATACTTAAGAGTCTGCTGGAGAACCAAACCAAGGGTGGTAATTTGATTTCATAAAGCAAAGATTTGGTTACCTACAGCTGTACCAGCTATGAACCAAGGGCCAAAACGTTAAAAAAAATTAAAAGATGCCTCCCTTACCTGTTCACTATGACCATCTAGTTATTCCTTATTTTAAATAGAAGAAAAATAAACAGTTGCCTCATTTATCTGGATGAATCATTTTCACTAAGGAGCATCACATATAAAGACCACACTTGTCAAACATCTAGAATCAATACTGTAAAAAGCCATTTTATATCCAACAGTACCTTTTCCTGAGACCTACATGAGAGTGAGGGAGACTATTTTTTGTATTCTCTCAACTATTCCTCAGTCTTCACAAGGCTTGCACTTTCCCAGGAAGAAAAGTATTCCCATGGTTTGAGAAATGCTAAATCACTATTTACTTTCAATGATTTCATCTAACTTGGTCAAACTTAATGTAAATCATCACTTGCAATCAAAAAGACAATAAGGAAAAGAATACAAAGAACTGACCATTTGTAATCTAAATCATAGTTAATTACCTTTGCTCTAGCACTGTAGGTATTTGCACACCAAGAACAGATAATTTAATTAGATGGATTTTAGGGAACAATTATTAGACCAGTCTGACAGAAACAGAAAGTGAATTAAAGGGAGTAATATGAAATGACCAGAATGGTAGATGGGAACCATGATGCTGAGGACTTTCAACATCAGGCTAAGGATTTTGCATTTTATTCTAAAAAGAACAGGGAATCACTGAAAATTTTTGAGTGGCAGGTTGACATTGTAAGATTTGTGTTTTGGGAATGTCAATTTGTTAGACACAAGTAAAATGGAGCACAAAGAAGAAAGACTGGAAGCAGGGGAGACCTATTATGAGACTATAGCAGTAGTCCAAGTGAATGAAAGACTAAACTAGAGGAAAGTTTCTGTGAATATAAAGAAGGGAACTGAAGAAAGAAATATTAGACAGAATGACTAAGATTTAACAACTGATTAGAAATGGAAGGTGAAATAAAAGTATCACTGCAAGGTTTAAAAAATTTGACAATTGTAAGGATGTTATGGTGCCCTTGAAGGAAACAGGAAAATGTAGAGGAAGAATGAATTTGGGGAAAAATATTCAATCCATTTTTGGATATATGAATTTGAAATGCCTACTAGACATCTAGGTAGAAATATCCAGAAGACAGTTGGCAACACTAAACCAGAATACAAGAGAGATATTAGGGCTGGGTATAAAGATCTGGGATTCATTTTTACAGACAAAATGCATAGGAGATGATCACACTGGCCACCTGGCTTCTATAAATAAGACACTCCCATCTTATTTTAGCAGATGACCTTGATTTCTATTTTACTGAGAAAAGTGAAACCATTTGGCACATACTCCACTATCTTCCTCCTCCATACCTCAAAATATCTCTTTTCATCCATCCTCTTCTTGTTCCCACCAGTCTCAAAAGATAAATTGTCCCTCTTTCTTGGTAAGGCAAAGCCCTGTATATGTGTCCTTCATTCCATTCCTTCTCATCTCCTAAAGGACTTTATTCCACAGAACTTTTCTTCTCTATCTTCAATCTTTTCTTTTCAATCTATAATTCTATCTTTTCTTCTCTATCTTCTCTTATCTTCAAAATTCTTCCTCTTTTCTCTCTACAAACATATTCAGATGTCCCCAACTTAAAAAAAAAAAAACTTCCGGGGATACCTTCCCAATCTATATCTTTCTTCCCCTACATCACTCAACTTCTAGAAATGTCTGCACTCATGGAATTTCTGTCTGGAAAGGACCTTCTAAGGTAATATAATTCAGATAATTCAACCCCTCATTTCACAAATGAGGAAACTGAAGCCCAATAGAAGTAAACTGATTCACCCAAGGTCAATCAAACAGTAAGTAGCAGAGTTGGGATTTATCACTTTCACTTTCTCATCACCCAGGCTTTCAACCCTGCAACCTAGCTCCCGAAAGAGCTATGTCTAATGCCAGAAATGACCTATTAATTGTGAAATCCAATGGTCTTTTCAATTAAACAAGCATTTGTTGAGTGTCTGCTATATGAAGTAAGGCACTGCTCTGGGCAATTGGGGATACAAAGATGCAGTCCGTCTGACCTTCAGTAGCTTTCATTCTCCAAAGGGAAAACAACATGTACTTGGATAAACATACATATACACACAAACAGAATAAATACAAAATCATTTGGGGGGGGGGAATCACTAACAACTAGGAGAATTAAAAATGACACCTGATTTGTGTTTTGAAGGAAGTCAGATATTCCATTAAGCAGAGGCGAGAAAAAAGAACATTCCAGCATAGAAGACAGTCTTGCAGAGGCAAGAGATAGAATGTCATGTACAGGAAACAGCAAGTAGCCCAATATAGCTGAAATGCAGAGCCCATGATGGGGGATAATGTGAAATCAATCTGAAAAGACTGACTGCTACTGAATTTTGAAGTTTTAAATGCCAGAAAAGCTTGTATTTTATCCTAAAGATAAGAGGAAGATACTGAAGTTTCTTGAGCAGGAGAGTGACAGTCAAGAGCTATGTTTTAAAAATATCAATTTGGCAGCTCTATGGATGATGGATTGGTTGGAAGGTAAAAAAAAGGTTGAATACAGGGAGACCAATTAGGAGGCTATTTTGAAAATCTAAGCAAGAACATGTATAACCTATATTAAATTTCTTACTGTCTCAGGGAAGGGAGAAGGGAAAGAGGGAGTGAGAGAATTTAGAACTCAAAATTTTGAAAAACTAATGTTAAAAATTGTTTTTACATGTAATTGGGGAAAGAAAATATTATTCATGGGGAAAAGTTTAAGCAAGAGAATTAAAGCAGTAGTAATGTGAGTAAAAAGATGCAGCAAATGCTAGAGAACTGTGGAGGCAGAATCAACAGCTATGTAAACTAATTAATTAGCTATGGAGGGAGCTAATGATGGAGAGTGAAGAGCAGAGGAGGACTCTGATGGTGCAAACCTAGCAAGATGGTAAAGCTCCTGGTAGAAATACAGAAGGGAAGAGGGATAAAAGGAAAAAGAATGGCCTAGGAGTGACAGATAACTACTACCAGGATCTGGACAGGATGACAAATTTGTATGGAATGACTCTCAAAGGAGAAGCTGCCAACTGACAAAAGAGAAATCAATCAATCAATGAATAGGCATTTATTAACTGTCTACTATGTTCTAGGCACTGTGTGCTAAGTGCAGGCTATACAAAAGGAGGCAAGAAAGCCCTGGCCATCAAGATGTTTACAATCTAATGAAAGAGAAAACAAGCAAACAAATCCATACAAAGGAAGCTATATGCAGGATTATCAGAGGAAAGGCACTGGAATTAAGAAGGTTAGGGAAAGCTTCCGGTAGAAGTCGTAGTTGTAGTTGGGACTGAAGGAAGCCAAAGATATTAGTAGGTACAGTTGAGCATTCCAGGCATGGGTGACAGCCAGAGAGAATGCTCAGAGCTGAGAGATGAGTGTCTTATTCGTTGGAACAGCGAGGAGGCCAGTGTCACTGGACGGAGGAATACCTGTGAGGGAGTAAGGTGGTAAGAAGACTGGAAAGGTAGTAGGAGGCTAGGTTATGAAGCGCTTTAAATGACAAACAGAGCATTTTGTATTTGATTCTGGTGGCAATAGTGAGCCATTGGAGTTAACTGAGTAGGAGGATGACATGATCAAACCTGCATTTTAGGAAAATCACTTTAGTGACTGAATGGAGATGGAGCAGCAAGAAACTTGAGGTAGGCAGACCCACCAGTAGGCTAAAAAATCTAGGCATGAGGTAACCAGGGTCTGCCCTAGAGTGGTGGCACTGTCAGAAGAGAGAAAGGGGCACATTTGAGAGATGTTACAATACTGAAATCAACAGGTCTTGGCACAAGATTGGATGAGGGGTCAGAGATAGTGAGGAGGCCAAGATGACTCCTAGGCTGTAAGTCTCAGAGACTGGGAAGATGTTATTTACAGTAATAGGGAAGGTAGAAGGCAGGTAAGGTTTAAGGAGAAAGATAATGAATTACATTTTAGAGAATTGGTAAGAAAACAGACTAGGCTTACTTATCTTCCTGGTCCAGTTATGTTGGTAGCATGAGAGAAGGAACATTCAGTACTCAGTGCTTTTCTGATTTTTGTCCTCCTTGACTGTTCTACTAAACATTAACCGACCACAATTTCAATATGTTAATTTTATTCAACAAACATAATTTATTAATAATTATAATTTACTACTACCAGGATCTGGACAGGATGATAAATATGGATGGAGTTACACTCAAAGAAGGTGCTAAGCAATGGCAGAAGATCAATCATTCAATAGACATTTATTGTCTGCTATGTTCTAGACACTATGCTAAGTGCTGGCTATGCAAAAGGAGGCAAAAGATTGCCCCTGC
The DNA here is from genome assembly GCF_028583685.1 of Petaurus breviceps papuanus. NCBI lineage: Eukaryota > Metazoa > Chordata > Mammalia > Diprotodontia > Petauridae > Petaurus > Petaurus breviceps. The sequence continues at coordinate 11,572,898 of NW_027187344.1, forward strand.
CATCAAGGAGCTTACAATCTAGTAGGGGAGTCAACAAGTAAACAAATAATTTTAATTTATTACTATGTGAAAGCATTGTGCTAGGAGCTGAGGATACAATGATAAAAACAAGCCAATATCTGCCCTCAAGGAGCTCCTTTGGAGCCATAACAGTATCACAAAAGCCTTGAAGGAAAATACAGATTCTCAGAGGTAGAAATGAGGAGAGAATACAATCTAAGCATGGGGAGTGGCTTGTCTGCATATTGAAAGGTGGAAGATGAAGTACAGAGTTTGGGGAATGGCTATCAGTTTAGCTGTAACATAGTACTCATGAAGGGATATAATTTGAAATAAGGCTGAAAGTTATGCAGAAAGTCAGATTGTGGAAGGCTTTAAATGGTTCCCTAATACTCTCTCCTTTTTTGAGTTCTATGACATTTTCTCTTCATTCTACTCCTGTCAAACTATTCCTTTTCAATTTCCTTTTTCTGGTCTTTCGTCTTCCTCTCAATCCCTTAATGCAGGTATCCTTTCAAATCACTACATTAGGCTCCTTTTTTCATCTCCCTCTATACTTGTAGGCAGACTGGTGTAGCCTTGGATCAGTTAGACTTGAGTTCAGATTCTACCTCTGACATGAACTATGTGTCACTTAAATAACTTAAATATTCCTGAGCTAAAATTTAGTTTCTTCATCTGTAAACTGGGATAATTTAATTATAGTACCCATCTTAAGAGGTGACTATAAGATTCAGATGAAATAAGGTTTATATAAAGTTCTTGGCAAACCTTAAGGCCTTAGATAAATGTCTGCTATTATTATTATTTCATTCTTTCCCTTCATGACTTCAATCCCATGAAGTTTGTATTTTTTATTTCAATTATAACCTAAATGAAAATGACTCCCAAATCTACATTTCAAGTGCAGATCCAGTGAACTACAATCTCACATTTCCAACTGCTCACCAGACCTCCCCATTGAGATGTCTCAGAAGCATTTCAAACTCTAAATATATAAAACTGATCATATCATCTTTCCCCCAAATCTGCATCTCATATCTGTCAATGGCACCAACATCCTCACCCAGACTCAAAATTTAAGTGACATCTTTGGCTCTTAACCTACTATGTATAATAAATTACCAAGGTCCCATCAATTCTACCTCACAGACTATTACAAATGTCTCTTCCTATCCACTCAGAGCCACTAGGTCTAGTTCCTCTTGGGGAGCCTCTTTGAATAGCCTCATCAATGGTCTCTCTGCCTCCACTCTTCCCCCTTTCCAATGGAGTCTTTGCACAGCTTCCAACATATTTCCAATGCACTTCAGAGAAAGTCTGACCACTTTCTTCCCCTTCTCAAAAGTCTTTGAGAATTCTTGTTTGTGGAATAAAATATAAATTCTTTTGCCAGGCATTTAAGACCCTCTACAATAACACTAACCTACTTTTGTTAACTGATTCCACACTACCTTTACTCCCTTTCATACCATCTGCGCTCCAGTCAAACCAAATAATTATTTGTTTCAGATTTGTCATTCCCTCCACTATCTCTATGCATTTGTGCAGCCTGTCCATCATTATTCCCCTCTATATTGACCGATATATTTATTACTTACCTGACAAAACATTCAAACTAAATTGAACATATCCTGTAAATCCTCACCAATGCTATCCTCTTGTACACCGTTTTGTTGATTTCATGAAGGCCAAGGTTTCTGCCTTAACCCTCCCCTTTCAGAGGTCACAAAGGGTACACATATACATACATACATATATATATACATACATACACACACACACACACACACATATATATATATATATATATATATATACACACAGAGAGAGAGAACAGCTACTCTGCTTTCACATACATCATTTTATTCATCCCTCATCATCCCTGAAAATGAGACTAAAAGTCTGGTATAAATCTCACTCAGGTCAAAAACAGACATGATCAGGGAGGCCAGGCTCAGCCTATCTTCCTGTTAAATGAATATAGTCACAGAAAGAACTCAAGTTCAAGTTAAGGGTGACTAGGTGGTGCAGCAGATATATTACTGGCCTTGGAATCAGGAAGACTCATATTCATGAGTCCAAATCTGGCCCAAGACACTTACCAGCTGTGTGACCTTGGGCACATCACATAACCCTGTTTGCCTCAGTTCCTCATTTGTAAAATGAGCTGGAAAAGGAGATGGCAAACCATTACAGTATTTTTACCAAGAAAATCCAAAAATGGGGTCATGGGGAATCAGAAATGACTGAGTAACAACAACAAAGTTCAAGTTAAATGCTTAGATGAAGAATGTTTTAGTGATTTATGAAGCTAGGTACTACATCAATTGATCTAAGCATTAAAAATGCTCTTATTAGGGTACATCCTTAAAAAGAAATTAAAGCTGCAATTTTAATTTTACCTTTTTGTCAAATTGAAAACATTTTCCCACATGTTACTCTAGACCATGGGGTCTTAACCTGGGGTCTATGAACTAATTTTTAAAATATTTTGATAATATTTCAATATAATTGGCTTCTTTATAACCATATATATACATATATTATTTTGAGAAGAGGTCCATAGGCTTCATTAGGCTACCAAAACAGTCTATGACACACAAAAAAAGACCCAGCCATGCTGACACAATCATCCTGGTACCTACAAGTACCAGAATGAACTGTTGTTGGAGCTGTAAACTGGTTCAGCCATTCTGAAGAACAATTTGGAACAATACCCAAAATGGTATTAAACCATACACATACCCTCTGACCCAGGGATCCTGTTACTAGGTCTATATCCCAAAGAGATAAAAGAGAGAGGAAAAGGACCCACATATACAAAAACATCTATGACAGCTCTTTTTCTGGTGGCAAAGAAAGTGGAAACTGAGGAGGGGCCCATCAATTGGAGAAAGGCCGAAAAAGTTATGGTATATGAAGGGAACAGAATACTACTGTTCTTTAAGAAATAATAAAACACATGCTTTCAGAAAAATCTGGGAAGACTTACATGAATTGATGCAAAGTGAAGTGAGCAGAACAAAAAAAATGTAGTAACAATCATTTTACAAGGACAATCAACTCTGAAATTCTTTGGAACTCTGATCAACACAATGACCAACCACAATTCCAAAGTGCTGAATTATCCACCTCCAGACAGAGAAACAAAAGATTCAGTGATATTAAAGTATTTTTTCTTTTCCTTTTTTTTTTTTGGACATGGCTAATATGGAAATTGGTTTTACATGACTACATATATTTGCAAAGGGTTTTGTTTTTTTCTGCCTCCTCAATAGTAAGAGAGAAGAGGAGGAGGGAGAAAATTTGGAGCCGAAAATAAAACTGATTTTAAAAAAAAATGGTACAGGTATGTAGATACATATGAAAAGGCATTAGACTTGTTGTTTTTCCCAAAAGGCAGAACCAAGAGCCATAGCTTTATGCTGCAAAGAGGTAAATCAGGTTTGACTTCAGGAAAAACTTCACAACAATTATATCTGTCTATAAACTGAAGGTTCTCCCTCAAGGGAGAAGTGAGTTCCCTGTCCTTGCAGGTATTCAAGCAGAAACTGGACCACTAGTTGGTTATGTTGTAGTGAGAGATTCCTCTCATATATGGATGTACAGACAGCTGCTGAGTTCTTTTCCAACTCTCAAATTCTGTGGTTTCGGATACTATGGCATATAGCATCCATTTAAAGTTATATTTTTAATGTCTCATAAACATAAAAGTTATAAGGTACATTATAACACCTTCACCAGAATGATGAAAAATGAAAGGACATTGAGACACAAAACAAGGAGATCCAAGAAGCAGAGTCAGGCACTCTGGTTTCTATTCCTAGCCCTACCATTGACTCACTGATGACATTGGGTAAGTCACAATCTCTTGTATTTCATTTTGTCTCTGTTAACTGAGAATAATACTTGCACCTAGGAAATTTAATGTCCTCTAAATCCTGTCTGACCCTCAATAAGGGTAAAATTTTACTTAAAAAAATCAAAATATAAGCTTTTAATTCCCTAATACAAAACTTCATCCTGACCTTTCCTGGTATACCATTTAAAATATACATCAACATACAAAGTCCTTTGGAAAAAAAGTGTTTTAGCTCATGAATTACACATAAAACGTCCCAACAATAATACTAAGTCTCAATATCAAATCTCCCAGGTGCTTCAAAACAAATTTTGTGGGTGATGTTAATAGCAGTCCTTTTCTTTTTTGTCAACCACAATCTGGATTCTTCCTCCAGGAAGCCTTCCCCTAATTTTTCAGTTTAGTAATCCTCCCCCTGAGAACTGCGGAGGCACTTTATTTGTAACTCTTTAAAGCACTTCTCATTTGATACTGTGTATTCTACTTATCAGTGTTTATGGCTTACCATCCTGCTAAATTGAATGCTTCTTGTGAGCAGAAATTTTGTTTAATCTAAACTTTTCAATCCCCTCAGAGTCTATCTCAGTTCTCCTACCCAGAAGATGCTTAATACACATTTTTTTTATTTTTAAATTGTTAAATAAATTATATATGTATACATATGTGTGCATATGCATATATCTGCTAATAAAACCACTGAAATTTTAATCAAAGGTAACCTGCTTCTTCAAAGATTCTTTTTTTTTGTCCTATAGAACTTCCTTTTAAAATGCTTTGAGGCACTCATTGAAAGTAATATAAATGCAGGATGATTTTTTTCATTCAATTTCCATTATATGTACTGAAGTATTACTTACATATCAAGTTTTAAAAGATATTGCTTTTAAAACTGGGCTGAGAGGGATTTATTTTAATCCCTCAGGAAGCATAACATCTATATAACTAAAGGCAGCAGAACATGAGTATCTTCCAAAGAGGCATGGAAATGATGAGCACTTCGTGCTTTTATACTGAAAATTTTGGAAAGATGGGGGGAATGATTAGGATAAAATTAGCTTTCTCTTCCTCACCTATATTCAGGGAGAAAGGTCGATATCTTTAAAAAACATGCTAACAACAAAAACAACCTAGAATGTAAAGGGCATGAAAAGGCTATTTTTAAAAATTAGAAACTAGGGCATAAAAAGACAAGAACTGTATACAGACCAATAAAAAAACACAACAGAAAAGCATGCAAAGTCAAGTTTGAAGAACACTGATTAAAAGAAGCCTCAATTTTAAAAGAGAAATTTAGGAATTCACTATGGTTTACTCACCCAGGAAACTAACAGTGTGGTTTTAGGGGAGGAGAGAGGAGAGTGCTGAACCTGGAGTCAGAAAGACTGGAGTTCAAATCCCACCTCAGACACTTACCAGCTGTGTGACCCTGGGCAAGTCTCTAAACCTCAGTAGTCCTTATCTTATTCAAATGTAAAATGGGGATAATCATAGTACCTACCTCCCAGAGTAATAGTGAGATTCACAGAGGTAATATTTTTAAAGCACCTAGCACCATACATTACACATAACAGGCATTTATTAAGTGCTTTCCTTCTTTCCCTCCCTCCTTCCTTCCGAAGGAGATACAAGAACACCTGACATAGAATACTTAATGGCCAGGGTCTCAGGAGAACAATTTGTAGTGCTGTGGTTGCCAGCTTAAGTATGAGAACCTCTCATATTTTCTAATGTCTAAAAATTTCAACGACCTCCATGAGAGAATACTGTTAGTATCCACTGAGAAAAAAACCTAACAAAAAGTTACCATGAATTCAGTAACATTTTAAATGAATTTGTATTTTATTAATCACAATAATACTTATGCACATTTTAAAATAACATACAAATATGTAAGAGACATGTATCTATTGCACAAAAAGCATATTTCCTTACTTATGGATTCATATATGGTTTCATGGACACTTTATATAGCAACTTTGAAGGCTCTCAGGTGTTTACAACTCAGAGACTGGGAGCCACTATTATAGAGGATATGAAAATAAAAAAAAGAGAGAGAGTATATTATATTGAGGGCCCATAAAGAATAGTTAAGCATATGATCAAATGTACTGGGAATTAAGATACTGTAGGACTGAGGCAGCAGTAATTACATTTGAAACAACACTGATGATAAAAAGCAGGTAAGACTTAAGCTTGGTTGGTTGACATTTCCATTTTCATTACTGATATTTTCAATGTAATAAAAACAGAACTGTTAAGAAAACAGTAATCCAGTGTAAATTGTATATCTTGGAATATTTTAGATCATAGATACTTTCTGGAGTAGCATGTAAATTTTTATTAAAAACACACTGTAAGAATAATAATTACTTAGATTTAGCTCTTCCTGAGAGTAGACAAGCCTAGCAAGTTTCCTTCTCATCTCTATAGTTCTACAGACTTTAACCTTCTTTATAACAAGTATATATTCAGTATCTGAATTCCAAAACTATACTCTCTCAGTAACAAATAAAAAATAAGTGTGATTCTTGTACCATGTGAAGGGGGTGTAACTAGCAACTATGAAATAAAATGTAATATACCTCTACTTCATCATAACTTCAGGAGTACTTTACCCCACCCCCTATGCTAGGATGATTCCAATTCTTGTTCCTCACCAGTCACTAAATGCTCTATAATACTGACATGAAAAATAGGTGAAATGGGAGAAGTGTCAGTCATCAAGATAAATTAATGTAATTAAAATGCCTTTTATTAATATGTATCTGTCTCAGATTAAATTTCAACTTTTTCATTTACTCACATATTATTCTTACAAGGTAAACTGCAAGGATTCTTATCTCTTTTACAGAGGAAAAGTACAGCCTCAAAGAAACTATATGACTCAGTTTAGGACCAAAAGATTTGGCCCTGAAATTAACCTCAGAAATGATCTATATCATTTTACAGACATGGAAACTGGGGCCCAAATAGGGGCATAATCTACATGTGCAAGGTCACATAGCTAGGGCACAAAACAACCAGGATTAAAATCTATTTCCTCTAATTACAAATTCTAAACTCAATTTACTATGCCAAGTTAGTTAGAGCTAAGAATGGAACCAAGATATCCAAGTTTCTGGTCTATTTGCATCCTGCTCATTCATCATTTTTCCCAGTATTCCAATAATTTTGGTAAGACCTGGAACTATTGCCACAGGAGAAAACTTATCTTAGAGAAATATTGCTAATTAGCCACTTATCTTAATTTCATATCTTTCTTTCTAGAATTAAAATAATTGGTCAACTTGACCATAAAGGGAAGCCAAAATTTACCTGTATCATCACCTAAGAGTAAGAGAAATTTGTTATCAAAATCTAACTCATCTGTTCTACTGAAGATAACTAAAAAATGAATATACATACATTTACTCATTGGTATACAAAATATTTTTATTTCATTTTCGATTCACTGAAAAATTTGGCTTTATTGGCAATTTTTTTCTTCACAATTGCTTCAAGGGTTATACACGTAATTAAGAAGAACCATATGGAACCCTCTAGTCAAAGGGATGCAAAAGTTGCTTTTAATGGTCTTAGCAACTACAGTATTAGAACATCAACACTTAAAGTAAATGAATTAAATAAATAATACATTATAGTTTGTATCCTAACAATTTTTTTAAAAGAAAATACCTAAGTAGTGCACACACTCTGAATTCATCCACAGAATCACAGAGAAAGGTTGTTTTCTTTGGTCAACATTGCAATTTATTAGCATTTTACATAGCTGTACATCTAGGCAAGTCACTTCACCTCCATGGGCCTGTTACCTCAATTATAAAATGAGAGAATTGGACTAGATGCTCTTCAAAGGTCACTCCCAATTCTAATGTTAGATTTTACAAAAATAAATCTAATAGAGTATGCCTATACGTACAATCTTGTGTTTAAAGAGGGAGATGAGGAGTAAAAGAGGAAAGAAAAAATGTTATTAATTGCAATGGAAATTTTTAATGGTTCGATTTGTCTTTAATTGACATTTTTCTCTTTGGAAAGTCTGGAAATTTAAGTAACGTAAAGCATCAAAATATTCTGTGGAAGTATTTACTGTATAAATGAATGAGAAAACTAGAATAAAATAAAAATCTACTATGTTGGTATCCATTTAAAATGAGGGGATGACATATGGAGAGAATCATTAGAAAGGAAACACTTCCACCATTTTTATCTCATTTCTTCTCTTGACAAAGATAAAGCTCAGATTCAATTTCTCTGCATAGTAAATGTTTCAGGCACAAGATAACTCTTAGTTGATATCAAGGCTGCCAAAATGTTCCCCAAAACCTATTTTTCCATACATTTAAAAATATTTACCACCATGATACTTTTGTCTTGCAGAACTGTTTTCCAATGTCACATATCACCAAATACACATAGTCCCAAATTACTAAAAAGTTATAACTTTTAAATCAAATAATCAGCGAAATCTCTATAATAAAGGAATTAATTTCTTCCACAGAGCTGTGTTTGTCCTGTCTACAATGTACAGTCCACTTCTCTGACCTGCCAGAGAGACTGCAGACTGCAGATCCTCCAGTCAGCACTGCAAGAAAAAGCCACCAAAAACAATCTCCCTGCTCCTCTCCTTCTTGAGCTAATGAAGAATTGGCACCCTGAAAAGGTGCTTCCCTTAAAGTAAAGATGCATAAATATGAGGAGAGGGCCTAATGGTTTGGGGAAAAGGCTTTTTTTCTGTTTCTCCGTTGGTGCTAATCCCAGGTGGTTCCCTCTGCAGCCCTGGGCAGAGATAACGGCAGGCTCCAATGCCCCAGACCAGTGAAAGAGGAAAGAGGGGGAGGATGGGACTGTGATTTCTCTGATCACGATTCTCCCACAATTTTTTTTTTAAAGCAAGCAGGGGGGATGGGGATAGAGGGAAAAGCGGTTCATCTTAGAAGAGCTCAGATCAGAGGATTTTCTCCCATGGAGGTGGCAATCAGCGTTAGGAGGCTGGGAGAGAGACTGGGAGGGGGCAAAGGGGGGATGGTGTCAATCCGAGAAAAGCTCGGATAAACGAGACCTCTCCCTGGGAATCGCTGACACAGACACGAACGGACAGGGGAGAGGTTGGGGTAGGGCGGATCCCCGGAGAGGGGTCGGAGAGACAGATACAAATGAGAGGGGGCGGGGGGAGAAGAGCAAGGAAAGATGCTGTTCCCAGGAAAGCTCAGTTCACAGGGATCTTATGATTTAGAGTGCAAAGGTCTCTCTTCCCCAGCGCAGCGCGGACACGCACACTAGAGGGGCTAAGAGGGGAGGGGCTGATCCCGGGGTTTTCTCTGTAGAGACCTACCGCCTCTATTTACGGCCACCCCAGCCGCGGGCAGTTTTATAACGGGGACGCTCCCTGCTAAGCACCACCCATCGTTCTGGCCAGACCCAGCAGCACTGCAGGGCTGGTAGGAGCCTCTGACCAGCAGACATCTCGGATCTCGGGGTTCTGTGGCTGTTCCAAGGGTAGCCCCCCGCCCCCGCCTCAAATTCTACCCCCGCGCTCCTTTCTGATGGTCTCATCTTTAGAAAGGGGGGAGGGAAGGAGGCGGGCCGGCGCAGCCGCAGTGCCCACCGCGCAGCATCCGAGGAGCGTGCCCCCCGCCCCCGGCTCTGCGGACTGACCCCCTCCTTCCGGCCCCCCAACCCTGGTCCCAAGAAGAAGGAAAGGAAAAGCGACCCCTCCCACCCTTCAGGCCCCCAGCCAGATTCGGACATCGATGGGGGGTAGGAGGGGCAGGGACTCTTACTTTCTCCGACCACCGCTTTGAGTCCAATGGGAGCCATGGCGGAGAGCTGGGGGGCAGTGGGGAGCCGGCAGCCTGGGTCCCTTCTTCACACGGTTCTAGCAGCAGCTAGAGCTGCAGCGACGATGACTCCAGCTCTGGCGGCGCGCTCAGCTGACTGAGGCGCCAGTGCCGCCCGGCAGGATCGGCGCGCGCAGGGGAGGCGACGCCACGCGCGTCACCCGCGCGCCTCCCAGCCAATCAGCGCGCTGCTCTGAACCCAAGAGCCGGGGGATGCAGCTCGGCCCACCGCGGGGGAGGCGAGGGCGGGGGGCTGCGCGACGCGGGGGCGGATCCCCGAGGGGGCGCGCGCCGGTGCCCTGACCCCAAAGCGAGGCTACCTGGACCTTGGGCCTAAGCCTGGGAGAGGCACTCTGGCTCCCCCGACTCTGTCCCCCCGCACCCGCCCAGCCCCGCCCGCTCTGTCTGCCGAGAAGCATTGCTATTGCGGCGGAGGCAGCGGGGGTGAGGTCTCTGCGCTCCTGAGATGCGCACCCGCGCCTGGATCAGCAGTGGTACCGCAAGGACCGCATCCAGCTCCCTTCTCGTGGACCAAAAACCGTGCTGAACCCTCTAGGGGGAAACCGAGGCCCAGGGAGGCGCATCCTCCTCTTATCTAAAATTAGGGGGTTGCACTGGCTGACCTCGAAGGACCCTTTCAGCTGTCAGTCCTACAATCCTTTGATCTCTCTTGATTTGCCCAGAAACACGAGCCGAGTTGTTGACCCCAGCGATAGCTCTCACCCAGTCCAGTCATTTTTTTTTATAATGGAATTTAGTAAACGTTTATTAAATGTTTACTCTGTACTAGGTGCTAGTCCTGTAGGCACCTTTCTTACTGCACCTTACCTTCTCACCCCCCATCACTATTATATATTCTAGTCAGATTGACCTACTTGGGTTTCCCTGAAATGTGCACAGAAATCTTCCTCCTCTGCACCTTTGCACAAGCTACCAACACACACACACAAACACACCCCTGAATTGCATGCCTTCCTTACTTCATCATCCTGTTAAATACATAGCTTTTTTCAAAGATCGCCATGTACCATCTCCTACTGGAAACCTTCCCTGACCCACTTGGTTGTTAGTGGCTGCTCCCTCTCCTCCTCAAATTATGAGTATATCTTATCTATTTCCGTATTACGTTCTCATCATTAGAATGTAAGATCCCTGAGGTCAGCGACTGTTTTTCATTTTGTCTATGCCTAGTGTCAAGTATATTGACTTGCCCTAAGAGGAGCTTTAAAAATATTTGTTGGATTGGATTGGAATGGAAAGGCAAAACGAAATCAATTTGTGCCCTCTGGATACTAACCTCCTTTGAGAAGGGGAGACCTGCATCTCACTTCCCTCACTTTCTCCAAACTAAACCCTCCTATCCCACTTCCCAGAGGGCACCTGACCCTGACCTGTCCATGGTATAAACATTTTTTGCAGGTTACTCTTGCTTTGGTTTGTCCTTTTGTTCCTGTCTGCCCATCTGGAGAGGTACTAGTGGGAATAAAATGAAGGGAAAGCCTTTTGGAAAATAAGCAAATACAGTACACAGTTAACATGGGCTGAGCTCCCAGAAGGCAAGTGAGGCCTATATCTAAGTGATTTTCTCCGTAGAAAAGACTAGCAATTAGGAGTTGAATGTTGATGAGAAGAATGATGATTGATTATGCATCCCCTTGAGAGAAATACTATTCTGTTAATACATATCAGCCAATAGCTTTTAGGGGATCCAGCATGAGGTATTTATAGGATATTTTTTTTAACGTTCAAAGAAAATGCTAATGCTGTGAAAGTGAGCCAGACCTAATAATAGTCCAGAGACAAAGAATGAAGGGGGCAGGAGGGGCTTCTGTGAGTTTCTGGAGAAAAGGAAATTTGAAATAATTGGATATACAGCTAAAATGGAACATGGATGTCACCTTGTATGAAAAAATAAAAATAAACACATGAAAAAACTGAGGCCTTTAGTAGTGAAAGGCCTCGTCCAAGGGCACACGTGTAACAGGAGTCTTTCTTTGCTCATAGGAGACAGCTAGAAAGGACCACATAAGTCACTGAATCCAATGCTCTTATTTTACTGACAAGGAAGCCAAGGCCTAGCTTTGTCCAAAAGAAGTAAGAAACAGACCAGAATTTGAATTCAGCTCTTCCAACTTCAACCATACCACACTTCAACTAAGTGACAGAAGAAGAGAAAAAGGCTGTCTTGGTTCCTAACATCTGAACTATCCTACCTCCCCCCCCACACACACACACACACCCTCCAGCTCTACCAAAACATCTCAGTCTCTAATATCAGTATACTGCTATTTCTCACCCCTCTGAGGTTCAGCTACTTTTGCCGATTCAACCCTTGGTTCCTAAGAGGACACCCAGAGTATTCCAAATTTGTGGTGGATTTATGATGTTAATAAAATACTCACTAGGGACCAGGTTAAGGGCCCCTGAATCTGATTAATAGAAGTTTTTTGAAGCTGGGGAAGTAGTTTTTCATTTACTTTGATTTTTGGTTTTATTCTAGTGAAAAGAGCCCTAGATTGCAGGTTCAGAGATCTGTGTTCAAATACCAGTTATGACAGTTACTATTGGCGTGTCCACAGGTGAATTGCTCTCTCTTTAGAGAAAACAAGTTTACCTGTTTCCTCATTTGTAAAATCAGAAGAAGAAGAATATTTACACTTCCTACTTCACTGGTTTATTTTGGGGAAAGTGCTTTTTAAACCTGTGTCCGTCAGTCTATTGACAAACATTAAACACTTACTTTGTGCCAGGCACTGATCTAACCATTGGGGATATAAAGAAAAGCCAAAGATGGCCCCAGCCTTCAAAAGACTCACATCAAATGGGGAGGACAACATGCAAACCCCTACGTGCATGTAAGACATAAACTGGGCAAACAGGAGGTATCTCAGCAAGAAGGCACTACAGTAAGAAAGGGAGATGGAAGAGATTAGACTTCTCTTTGGCGGAAATCAGGAAAGTCTTTCAGTAAGCCAGGAGACAGAAGCAAGGAGAGAGAACATTCCAGACACGAGTGAAAGCCAGTATAATTGTGAGTTAGTAATTTTAACTGACTCTGATGAGGCCTCTCTTTCCCCATTAAAATGGATTGGATCAGATGATCCAGAAAGCTGTTCCAACTCAATGATTGAATTCTGTGATTGAATGGAATAAAACTAATTCCCCTGAATGTTCCTGATCCAAAGGTAGTTTATGCAACATGTTCATATCTGAGATGCTAAAGCACGTGTCTGCCAGACTAATCTTCTTAATATGCCACTTTCATCAAGCTATTCCTCAGCTCAGAAATCTTTACTGGCTCCCTTTTGCCTACAGAATCAAGTCCAAACATCTTGGATTGACATTCAAGGACTTCTGTGATCCAGCCCCAAGCTTCCTTTCCAGATCAATTGGTATAATTCACCATAAATATGTATTCCCAAATTTGCAGGACTGGGGTTGTAACAGAGAGGGTTCCCACTTTTAGACTCCATGTGTTCTTAAAGGTAAAGTCTTAAAGGGGATCATTGTGAGAAGAAACCCTGACTGGACATTTACTATTGTCTTCTTTTGGATTGTTTGGCATAATTGGCAGAAATTGTTGAATGAGCAGGTAAGTGGGCAAAGTAGATGTCTTCACTAAGACTACTAAGACCTACTAAGGCAGTGGTATTTAATCATTGGTATTTCTCCAGCATTTTGGTTTCCAAAAAGACTTTTCTTACACTTCAGCTCTTGTTAACCCAAGTTAGCAAGCGTTCATTTAGTGCTTACTATGGTTAGAAGGGTTGTGATAAATTTAATGGGGGAATATGGGAAGTCCCATATAGAATATATTGAGTATGAGGCATAAGCAAAACTTCCAAGCAGTTGGCTGTGTGGAACTGGTGTTCAGGGGAGGGGTGAGAGTCACATATATAGATCTGGGAGTCATTCACAAAGAGAAGATATTTGAAACCATGAGGGAGGCAGGGAGGGAGAGGGAAGAAGGAAGAAAAAGTGGAGGAGGTGGAGGAGGAAAAAGAAAAGATAGCCTGGGGGAGGAGGGAGGGCATCCATGTTTAGCATTTAGGGAGAAGAGTATGAACTGGCAAAGGGATCCATAAGTAGCAATCAGACAAGAGAACCAGGAAAAAGTAGAGTCAAGGCAGGAAAGGAGATCCAGGAAGGGATATTCAATAGTGTCAGATATTCAATTCATCTCAACAAGCATTTCCTGAATAAATTTTTATAGCACAAATACAAAATGATATGTGGAAAGTGAAGGGGACAGAGCTAATAATGGGGAGATCAGGAAAGGCCTTCTGTGTTGGTTTGTGCCTAAGCTGTGCTTTGCAGGAAGAGATGAGGATAGAGCGCATTCTAGGCCTGGGGGACTAGCCAAGTATAATGAGAAATGAGAAAGGAACATTGTATTTAGCAACCAAGAAGGCAGTGGAAAGAACAGTGTTAGTAGAGTGATGGGGTTGGAAACCAGATTTCATGGGACTGAAGAGTGAGTCTTGGTGAGGAAGTAGAGGCAGGAAATATAGGTTACTCTTTATGGAAATATATCAATGGAGGCAAAGATAGATATAGAACAATATTTTGAAGGGGAAACAGAGTCCAGGAAAGATTTTCTTAGAATATACAAGACTTTCCCACGTTTGTGGGCAGAGAGAGAGAAGCAAGGGACAGACTCAAGATGAGACAGAAGGAATGAGCAGATAAGCAATATCTTGGAGGAGAAGGATTCAAGGGCACAAATGAAGACATGGCATCAGCAAAGAGGAGAGTCGTTTGAGGGAGGAGCAAAAGACGTGAAGAGTTGCTGATGTGGAGGATAGGACATGAGGAAATTTATGAGAGGAGACTTCTTGGAATAACAAAAGGGTAAAACAAGGGGACCTTGTTATTATTATTATTATCTCCATTTTACAGTGAGGAAGCTATAAAACAGACTGAAGTTGAGTGACTTCTCCAGGTTCATACAACTAGTAACTGTTTGAAACTGGATTTGAAATCATATTTTTGGGGTGGCTAGGTGGCACAGTAAATAGAGCCCTGGCCCTAGAGTCAGGAGGACCTGAGACTAAGACACTTAACACAAAGCTAGCTGTATGACCTTGGGCAAGTCACTTAACCCCAACTGCCCTACCTTCCTCCCTCCAAAAAGAAAAAAAATCATATTTTCCTGACTACAGATACTTTCTAGCCACCATACCACCTAGCTGCTTAGATAATTAATACTTGACTCAGATAGGGTGCCAATACTTTCTTCTTATTTCTTTCCATGAGCTATATGTACAGCTAACTCAAGAATCCCCTGACCACTTCTAAAGATCTTAGGGTCAGGAGGTGTCCAGAGATGGATCTCACCATATCAGAACACTTGATCTATTTTCAGTCACTTTATATACTGTATGTATAGATACACACACACACACACACATATATATATACACATATATCCATATAGACATGTGGGTATATAAATAACATGTGTTTTATATACCTACATATATACATACAATCAACCTTGTGACCACAGTATGCTAAATCTCTGAGTCCTTGAAAGTAGGGTATCATGAACTAAGGAGGAACTCACATCTATGTAATGGGAATAATGAGCTGTGTTCAGAGAGTACATAAAATATTTTAATATTTTAGGTAACATTGAGTAATAATAACCGAGTCATTCCCCAATAGATAAATAATCAAAGGATGCGAAAGAATAGCTTGCAAAAGAAGAATGTCGGGGTGGCCAGGTAGCACAGCGAGTAAGAGCACCAGCTCCAGTGTCGGGATGACCTGGAGATCAAATCCTGGGCTCAAACACTTAGCACCCACTGAGAAACACCTGACCGTGTAACCTTGAGCAAGTTACTCAACCCCAATTGCTTAAAAAAAAAAAGCACATATTGCAATAAAGCAAGTCACACACATTAAAAAAAATGTGTGTATATATGTACATACATATATGCATATGCATGTTATGTGTATATCATGCATGCATATCATATATCACGCGTGTGTGTATATATACACACATATCACAGACATTGTGGATGGACAATTAACTTGATCCAGGATTGAAGGGAGAGTAGTCTATATTGTCTTTGGGAACTTAATATGCGGTGCTTTTAATGATCCCGAGTTTCTCCTTGAAACAAAAGCCCACTTTTTCGTGTCAACATTCTTCTGTTGATCTTGAATGGCCCCCAATTCATGGAATAACACAGTCATGAATAATGAAAACCAGTGGAGTATGAGCCCAGTTCAAATCCTGACCCTGCATCAAACTACTTCTGTGACTAGAAATGTCACTTTCCCATGTCCAAAACTCAATTTCCCCATTGGTATTACATCCCATTCCATTTCATTAACTGTTTATTAAGTACCTACCATGTACAATGTTTTGTGCTAAGTGCTGGGGATTCAAAGACCAAAATGAAATAGTACTACCCCTACATATATTATCAATAAATAATTGTGCAGGGAGAGCAGAGTAAAGGAAATAACCAGAAAGATGTGTGATGAGAAAAAGAGGTAGGCAAGCTATGTAACAAATACAAGGGATAATTGACACTCCACCTGTTCTATATTGGTAATAAGTTACTCACACCCATAGTGGGTAATGAAAAATTGCCTAAGAGAAGCAGTAGAAAGCTTCAATACATGAGATTTATGAGGTCAGTAGCATAGTGAAGGAGAGAGATAGACAACCTATGTCATCCATTAATATCTGTGCAATTTTAGGACATCTAGACAAAGGTCCTCAGCTAGGCTGATGAGCCCTCAGTGAAAATTTTTACGGGATGATATAGAGAAAAGTAGCATGGGCCAAGAAGGTATAAAGGGATTCTGATCTCTACCATAGCAGGAAGTATCCACACTGAAGAACTCAGCTTGGTGTAGCAGCAAGCACCCCCGTGTCCCCAGGGTTGATGCCACCACAGGTTCTTGGATCTGCTTTGATAAAGGAAAGCAACTCAAAGTGGGTTAACAAGCTTACTTTAATCAGTCAAACATGTATTGTTTACCTAGTTCAGGGGAAAGAGGTCAGCACCCCGAACTTCAGAATATACAGACAGAATTATCAAGACAGAAACAGATCAAGTAGACAGATTTCAAACTGTCCAACCATTACATCCATACCCAGTCAACATCTGGGTTTCAACATCTGGGTTTTTCAAAGCCGAGGGGGGGCGCTCAACAATGGCTTCCCAGAATCCCGATCAAATCACAGAACACTTCTCAAAGTGAGCCCCAAAACAAAGCTACACATCAGGGCTTATATAGCCTTCTCCTGGTTCAGAGAATGTAACAACCTTATTGACTCACTAGCCAATCAAGAAGTATCTACTGAAAAACAAGCCTCCCACCCCAGGCTCCAGGTGCACTTTAGCCTAGGAGCAGGGAAGATCTTAAAAATTTACATTCCCATTACACTTGGTCATGAAAATGATATACTTTAATATTTCAATATTACAAACACTCTTTAACTTAGCAGACAGTTTTTTAAGATTTATTCTGGTAAAAAAAAATCCGTTTATACCTCAGCCAACCTCATAATTTAGTCTCTCTCAAATTAGACTGGTTCTTAGACCACACAAATTGTTGTTGTTTGTCCTTTGTTCTTGAAAAGAACAAATGGCATCATGAGGGTCGTAGCCTGACTTGTGAGTGAGCTGGATTGTAGTTTATCACTAGCCTCATGCCCATAGCCTTCCCAGCTTCCTAGAACCCTCCTGGCATAGCCTTTGAGAAACCCAGGGCCGCCTCTACACCATGATAAAGCGGAATATTAGTGGAGGAACATTGACTCATAAAATGTTTGAGCTAGGAGGGAGCTGAGAGGTTGTCCCGATTGTCTTCATGCTCTACCTCCCTTGTGAAACATTGTTTAATTCCCTCTATTTCACTAGGGCTCTTTTATTTCTCCAACTGACCTTTTTTTATACACACCTTATATATGTTGCATGTGTGTGCACACATGCACAAGCACACTGTGATAGTAATGGAACATAAAGATTCCCCTGTATTGGCTTGGTTTTCAAATTGATTATGTTAAAACCCAGAGCTTGTTAATCCCACCTGTGGGATGGACTTGTTGATGTGAAAAGAAAGTCCTGAACTGGGAGGAGCTGGTGACGTAGATTTGGAGAGACACAAGAAAGAGGCAGAGGAACCTTTTTGGAAGCAGCACCTCGTGGAGGCAGAGAGAGAGACTGAGAGGATTGAATTGCCCTGGACTTTTGAGACCTGCCCCCTGAGCTGCCAAGGACTGAGGAGACATGGCTGTTTTGCTAGTACTTTGTCTGTCTGTTTTGATGTTGTTTTGCCAGATTTGTCCACTGGTGAAAGACTGTCCTGTTGAAGAAGTCCTGGAACCTGGCTGTTGGCTAAGAAGCCCTGAGACTGTCCTGCAGACAGAGAGTGAATACTGTCCACTGGTGAAGGACAGTGCTGTTGTTGCAGGG
>NW_027187344.1:11591053-11596885 GCF_028583685.1 Petaurus breviceps papuanus
AGAGTGAATACTGTCCACTGGTGAAGGACAGTGCTGTTGTTGCAGGGGTCTGGAGACTGTCCTGCAGACAGAGTGAATACTGTCCACTGGTGAAGGACAGTGCTGTTGTTGCAGGGGTCTGGGAACCTTTCTGTTGGTTCAGAAGCCCTGAAAAAGGATTTTCTTTTTGTATGTTTACAGAAATCCTAGGAGAGGGTTTTGCTAATGTTTTCAGGGGTTCTAGGACTGTTCTACAGACAGAGGATGAATTAATGAAGGGACTGGCAATGTATCTTGTGGCCTTGCTAAGCCTTGTCTCCCCAGGAACTAAGATTGCTGAGAACTTGCCTCATGTCAAGATGAAGAAAAGAGGGGCGGCCAGGTAGCACAGCGAGTAAGAGCACCGGCTCCAGTGTTGAGAAGACCTGGAGATCGAATTCCGGGCTCAGACACTTAGCACCCACCCAGAAACACCTGGCCGTGTAACCTTGAGCAAGTTACTTAACCCCAGTTGCTTAGGGGCGGCCAGGTGGCTCAGCGAGTAAAAGCACTGGCTCCAGTGTTGGGACAACCTGGAGATCGAATCCTGGGCTCAGACGCTCAGCACCACACCCAGAAATAACTGGCCGTAACCTTGAGCAAGTTACTTAACCCTGATTGCTTAATTAAAAAAAAAAAGATGAAGAAAAGACCTCCATTTGGGTATTAGGTGCTGTGCTTAAACTTGATGTAACTCTGGGGTAGATTCAATTGTGATCCAGGGGTGGGGAACTTTTGACCTTTTTGTGTTCTATGGTTGAGCAAATGAATGTATTTTACTTATGTTTGGAAACTAATCTCCATTTGAGAAGAGGGGCTTTGTGGTGGACTAAATGAAGGTATAGACTAGGGGTGGAGAAGTATTTAGACCAGGAATTTTGTAATTGATTGAATGATTGAAAGGTCCTGGGGTGGGGTAGTCCTTGGAGATTATTTAATCACATTTAGTAAATGCTGTATTTGGAATGATGTCATGTTTTGATCTTCTCTGTTCTTGGTTGGTCACTGAATAAAATGGAGAGCACCTATGCTGGTATTTTGAACCTGGGAAGTTGCCTTTCCTTGGTGTTACATTACACACACACATCCCTCTCCCATCCCAGTAGAATATAAGCTACCTAAAGTCAAGGACCATTTCATTTTTGTCTTTGAATTCCCAACCTATTACAGAACCTTGCACGTCATATATGCTTACTGAATGTTTACTAGAATGAAATAAAATACAGCCCTATACCCTTATTTTACTGATGGGGAAACTGAGTCTTGGACAGGGGAAGTAGCTTGCCCAAAGTCAAGTAACTAGTTTATGCTAGGGCCAAGATTTCAATTGAGTTCTCCTCGTCCAGAGTTAATTTCCCTACATCACATTCATCAGGCAAGTGAATTTGACTAGTTTCTACCCCTTCCTATACTGAGTCCCAAAGTGCTGAATACCACTTTCTTCTCTTCCTCTTCCTCCTTTTTCTCTTCTTCCTCCTTTTTCTCCCCTCTCCTCTTTCTCCTTTTTCTCTTTTTCCTTCTCCTTCACCTTTTCTTCTTTCTCCTTCTCCTCCTCCTCCTTTTTTTTTTAAAAAAAACATGGCTTATTCATCCCTTTCCTTTGACCTCATTCAGCTCCTTTGCATTAAGAAGTTTATTGATAGCCACTTCATTGTCATGGAGAATAAGGAGCATTTTGGTAAAGTGTATTAAGAAGCCAGAGCACCATATAATCTACAGCTATCTCCTTTTATTAGCCAGTCCAGCGGCATTCACTGGCAGGAAGCCTTGGTTTTCCAGCATCTGCAATCAAGATATAATCAATCAGCAAACATTAAGTACCTACTGTGTGTCAAGCACTGTACTAAGCAGGAAGAGTTAGATGAGAACTCAGGAGTAGAATTCCTAGGGAAAAAAACTTGCTGAGCTGAATTAAACTGAGTTCAGATTTCTTAGTAAATATAAGGATTCTTGATTTTCTTTAGAGAGAGGAGAAACAGAAACTGCTCAGAGACACCTGAGAGGTAAAATCTTTACACTCTGTCTAGGGCATCTCTGCCAGAAGCTTCATTGTCCACTTCCAAGTATGAAGTAAGAAACTTTCAGGAGATACTGTTAAAGTGACTACAGTTAAAGTGACAAGGTGATCTATATGTCTGATGATTCAGCTTGGAGGAGTGGAAAGAGCCTTGGATGAGGAGGTTGAAGGCCTGGATTTGATCCGTGGCTCTGTCATTTGTTACTTAAGTGACCTTAGTGAAGTCACCTCACTTCTCTAGGACTTGTTTCTTCATCTGTAAATTAGGGATAATTCCAGCCCCACCTACCACATAAGGTTGTGGCGATCAAATGAGGTAATTATTCATAGAAGCATTTTGTAAATAGTAAAGTGCCATGTTAGCAAGGGGCAGCATGCAGTAGTGGCTGGAGAGTCTTAACCTGAGTCAGAAAGACCTGGGTTCAAGTATTGTCTGTGATACATACTGGTTGAATGACTCTGGGCAAGTCACTTAATGTCTCTGTCCACTAGGCAACTCTCTAAAACTCTTAAGTTTCAAAGGAGGTGAGAATCTATATTGGTAGCTTTTCCTAACTGGGTCTATAACTCCCAAAAAAGAGCCATATAAATTAAAAGTGTTATTTTCTGAAATATAAACTAGTTTGCCACCCAGAAGCTATGTCTAGCTTGAGTCTATTTTTGTCTTTATAACTTATGTTAAAGAGTTTATTGCACCTATTCTTTGCTCTCTAAGTTTTCCAGTGACCTTTGGCCAAAGCCCCTAAAAATATAGTTGTAATAGCTGAGAGGCCAGCAATAAATTCCAGCCTCCCAGAACAAGACCCTTGGTGGAGGGCGGAAAGATAATAAGAAAGACCTTTGTGTTCTTCAAGAGAGTCATATGTGTCTGAGTCTCTCCCAATCCCATCCCATAAGAGTCTCATCCCAATCCCATAAGAATGCCTCTTTCTATAAGGGAAAGGCACTGGGATCCTGATCTCTGCAGGAGAGAAGACGGCAGTTTGAGGCATTGTAGACTGCAGCCCAAGGCAAATGCTGAGAACCAGACTGCCACAAGGTGTCTTCAGGTAATGCTGCAATGGCAGCAGCATCCAACCCTCTGCAGAGAATCAATCCTGACCAGATGCTCATGACTATGGGGGACCGTGTGTGTGTGTGTGTGTGTGTGTGTCTGTGTCTGTGTCTGTGTGAGAGAGAGAGGCAGGTGAGAGTGGAGAGAAACAGGGAAATAGAGAAAGAGGGAAACAGAAAGAGAGAAAGAAAGAGGGAGATATGGGGGGGGGAAGATTGGCAGGGTGAGGAGGAGGGGAGGGAAGGAGGAGGGGACAGAGGAGGAGTTCTGAGATTCAGGAAGGATGTCACATGATGGGAGAAAGGGAGCTGTGGACTGCACCAGACAACATCAGGATAAAGAATTTTATTTTTGAGTATGTATGTCTGTACTCATAAGACAGCCAGACCTGTTTATGCTGAATCACTTAAAGGAAAGCTACCTAGTTTGAGATTTTCAAAATATTTCTGTCACTGATTTTTTAAAATGATAGATCCCTTGCACCTCACTCCTTGAAAATCTTAAGAGAGCATATAATACAGCTTCCACTTTTCAGATAAGGAAACTGAGGTTTCAGTATCCAATAAAATGCTTAAAATGTCCTTTGCAATTTTGTGTCTAGGTTATGAGTCAAATGTCCAGGACATCTTCACACAGAAATCTCCTTACCTTTGATACTAGTCATATCCCATCACTGCCAAAGAAGCCACTTAGCACAGTACTTGGCATATAGAAGTATTTAATAAACATTTATTGATTGATTGATTGATTCCTCCCCTTTGAGACTGTAGCCTGGCCCCCAAAGCATCTGTTCTCCTCTCAGTCCTGGTGATTGGAGGAGGGGTGGCATCAACCTATGAAAGTTTTTAGAGCTTATTCAGCTATTAGAGAAGAAAATCTGCTTTATAACAATGTACATGCTAAAAAAATTTTAAAAGTAAATTAGAGATTCACTGCTTGGTCAAAGATTCCAATTCCACATGGCTTAAGACACTGGAGAAGCTATTACTATTTGAACTTGCTTCACATTCAAGTTGACAGGCTAGAATTCTAGATGTGGGGGTCAGCTTGTGCAATACTTGTTCATATGGATCCTTAGTCCTTTCTGATTTGGCCCCAAAGTCAGCCCTGATGCGTAGTTCCCTTGCACCTCACTCCTTGAAAATCTAGCAGCCCCTGAGGAGTAAAGCGGCCAGGTGGTGAGAGGAACCGTGATTTTCTTAGGCTCTGAGTACTGAGGAAAACATATGTTGTCACCTTGTCGGTTGCCTTCCTCCGCTCCTGCTTCCCATCTGCTCCCCATTCTCCTCCTACCAGCTCCCTTTGGACTCCTTCCTCTCTCTTATCCTTTCATCTATCGATTCCCCTACTTCCTTTGTCTGTCCTTTCTTTCTCCTGCCCCTCCTCCTTGCCTCTTTTTTCCTGAAATCCTCCCTCCTACCTAAAAAGAAACAAAGCAATACAAGAAAAAAAGGAAATTACATGCAAAAACAAACCAAAAAACCCACCAAGAAAACCAACAGTCATAGAACTGTTGAATATTAGAATAGGAAATGGACCATCAAGGCCATCTAGTCTAACTCCCTCGTTTTACAGCTTGGGAAAAGAGAGGAGAGAAAGTGACTAAGCCAGGATCATGTTGTGCAAGCCCACTAGTCCCAGGACCAGAACCCAAGCCTCCTATCCTATGCTATTTTCACTGGGCTACACTGTTTCTCATCTCAGGGCAGCATGAGGAAGTAGAAAGAGCTCTACATAAATGAAATATAAAATCCTTGTGTGCATTTTATATCAAATATAAACTAAATATGAAATCAAAACTCCTCTCTTTAGCTTTTAAAGCCTTAAGCAGCCTGGCCCCAATTTCTTTTTCCATCTTCACTGGCCATTACTTTCCCTCCCACACTTCAGTTGGGACAAACTGACTTATCTCCCATCAGTCCCCTTGCACTGGCCATCCCCCACCTTCTTTACCTCCACCTCATAACTCTTTCTCTTCCTTTAAGATTCAGCTCAAACACCTTCTTTGGCGTGAAACCTTTCTCGATCCCCCTCCACCCAAACTGCAAGCACCCTCCTTCTCAAATTACTTTGCATTTAATTCTTTTATATATGTGTGTGTATGTATGTACTTGTTGTCTCCCCCATTAGAATGTAAGCCCCTTATGAGCAGAGGTTATTTTATTCTTCATACTTGTATCTCCAAGGCCTCAGCACATAGTTAACAGCCTAATAAATTCTTATTAATTCATTGGAATCCAAAGTTCAAATCCCAGCCTTGCCATTTTCTTCCTTCTGCTAAGTGACTTGGACAAGTCACTTAAAATAAGTTCCCTGGGCCTTAGTTTCCCTATCTTCAAAATAAGGAGAGTAACACTAGATGATTTTTTTGGTTACTTTCTTTTTTTGTTTTTGTTTTTGCTTTTTTTTTTTTTTACTTTGGAGGGGGAAGAGCAGGGCAATTGAGATTGTGACTTGCCCAAGGTCACATGGCTAGTAAGTGTTAAGTGTCTGATGCCGGATTTGAACTCTGGTCCTCCTGACTCCAAGGCCTGTGCTCTATTCACTGTGCCACCTAGCTGCTCCTGTTACTTTCAATATTTCCCAATTCTGTGTAAAAATAATTTTTAACATTCATTTTTTTAATTTAGAGTTCAAAATTCAAAGAAAGGTTTTGGAGAATAGAGTAGACCTGAGTATGTTTTCACATAGTGGGGAGAAAAAGAGAGAGAGAGAGAGAGAGAGAGAGAGAGAGAGAGAGAGA